>NW_010522621.1:488-37288 GCF_000687285.1 Phaethon lepturus
ACATATGTGAATACAGTATTCACTAAGTGACAAACAGGTGGCTTAGAGTTCTTTCAGTATAAGGAAGACATAAAATTATTCAAAGGAGAAAGGCTACTGTGGCTAGAAACAGAAGTGTGATTATTATTTCACAATAACATCTGCTTTAACATTGAATTCTAAACATTGTCTTGCTGGTGATGCTTCATCTACCTTGGTCTGGTAAGTCTGCCCATGAAATCTTTCATACCATACCCCTGATGAAAGCCAGATGCACAGCATAAGGGGGTGGAAACAATGACAACACAGGAAGGACAACCACTACCACCCAAAAGCAACATAAGAGTTTAAGAAAACTCCAGGTTTCACTCCAGAGTTGTTTATGATGGTAAGAACACTACCTAACTGTTAGAAAACATACTGAAGACAAAAATAAAGATTTTTCTTTGTTTAAGAATACAGGTGGAGCAAGTTACATACCACAGCATCCCTTAGAGATATTGACCAAAAAACTTACACGCAAGTGTCAGACCAAATCAGAAAGTTACCTTCCAAAAGTAAAGTGTCAACCACCAGCATTTTTCCTGCATCAAGTAGTATATTTGTAGCAGTGGAGTTTTACAGCTTGTCAGAGTTACCAAATTACACCTCAGCTTGTTAGTAAGTAGCATCTTTCCTTGATAAACAAACACTTCACTGAGTTGAAATGCAGAAATATTTATTTTGGTTTCCTTCATTGGTTTTGAAAATTGTTTTGGTTTTATAAAACATAGAAATAACCAACACTAAGCAAACATTTGAATTCCAATGTAACAAACTACTGCTCTAACAGTTGACTTGGATTTGTGTACCTTAATTGCACACGGGTAGGAAATTATGCTACAGAGTAGTGCATTACAATCACACACAAATCTTAGTGCAAACCTTGTTGTGCTTGTACTTTACATATATCCATGTTTTCAAAACACAGCAATGAATGCTAACGCAAAACCAACTCTGTAAAGGATAGCAAGAGACTTATGCTCTAATAAGGCTTATTTCTGCTGATTTCTCAAACAAAAGGTAACTAGTTATTTTGTAATTTATCTGGGAATTAGGTTTTATCCCTGAACAAATACCTATCCTGTGCCAACACACAGTTCTGTTGGCATATATAAATACTTCCAATTGCTGCAAAGCATCAGGCAAAAACATTCTACCTGACCTATTTTGCTATTCAGTGAAGAATACTCGGTGGCTCATACATAAAGCACAGAAAACTGAGAGGTTATTTCAGAAGCTCTTCTGCTTAGAGAGGACCTGGCACATTTTAAAAAATGCATTTTAAATACACGTTCATTACAGGAAAACAAGTGGCTAGTACAGGTGCAATGCTTACCTGATTGTTAGCATAGCCTAGCCTCCTGAATGGTTTTGGTTTTAGGTCTCTAGTGTTCTTGCCAGAGTTAGGATCTGTTCATTTACAGGGCTGGCACCACTCTGGACTTGTGTTAATGTAGCAAAGACTACACTTCCTGGATCAACTGCATCCACACTTTCAGTGCCAAACCACTATGTCCAGGCTTACTCTGAGGAACTTGTATTTGTCAGTCTCCTTTCTGTGGAGTTCTGACTTCTACCTTATGTAAGTACATCTCAGAACTGGCTGCAGATACAGGAAGGAGAAAAAACACCACTCAGATGCCTTGCCCCAGTTAATATCAGGACTAATGCAAGATGTGATACCAGCTATACAACCACAGCAGTTTTACTGTGGTTGGTTTGTTTTATTTGTTTTTAACAGATTAAGTAATCCTTCTGAGGATGCAAAATACTTAGAGGCATTTTCAAACCTGCCAAATCCTTTGGAATTGACAACCGCAAAATACACTGCAGACAGCAAACATGCTGGCAATAAGAAAACCTTAGCTCCTTGGTGAAGGAGAGTCCCATTTTTGGCCAAGGAAATCTTAAATAACTTACATATAGTTACCATTTACAGTTAAGGCTCTTTTTGGAAATTGTAGGTCACCATAAAAACAGTATGCAACACAACTTGACAGTAAGGCAGTGTTCCATTTCTTCAATGTTCCTATGGCAAGTACCCATTTTTGTACAAGTTAATGATTGCACAGTTTCCTTCCCTATGTTTGCTGTAGTCAAATTACAGATATGAAGGCCCACAGTAGACATCAGACATGTGCCACTTTCCTCACTCCATTCTCAGTTACATTTTGGCATTAGCATAGAGTTCATCTATCTGTGACTGGAAATATTTTCGCAGTTCTGGTCTCTTCGCCTTCAGTGTTGGTGTCAGCAGGCCATTTTCAATAGAAAACATTTCAGTGTGCATGACAATGTCTTTGACCTGGAAAGTAAACAGTTACTAGCCAAGCTACATTCATTGGAATAGGCAAGGCTATTAAAAAGATTGCCCAAACATCATAGAATCATTTAGGTGGGAAAAGACCTTTCAGATCATAAAGTCCAACTGTTAACCCTAGCACTGCCAAGTCCACCGCTGAACCATGTCCCTAAGCACCACATCTACACATCTTTTAAATACCTCCAGGGATGGTGACTCAACCACTTCCCTGAGCAGCTGGCTCCAATGCTTCACAACCCTTTCGGTGAAGAAATTTTTCCTAATATCCAATCTAAGACTCCCCTGGCGCAACTTGAGGCCATTTCCTCTTGTCCTATTGCTTGTTACTTGGGAGAAGAGACCAACACCCACCTCACTACAGCCTCCTTTCAGGTAGTTGTAGAAAGCAACATCATCTCCCCTCAGCCCCCTTTTTCTCCAGGCTAAACAACCCCAGTCCCCTCAGCCACTCCTCACAAGACTTGTACTCTAGACCCTTCAACAGATTAGTTGCCTTTCTTTGGACACACTCTAGCACCTCAGTGTTGTTCTTGTAGTGAGGGGCCCAAAACTGAAGACAGCATTTGAGGTGCAGCCTCATAACAAAGCCTATCACTTTAAAAGTTTTCCAGATGCAAATTAAAACCAGTTTCTGCAGTCATATTATATTGGTATTGAGAAGTTTACATTAGGTCTTCAGTTCTCATTAGCACCTTACCTGTTCAAATGACTTCAAACCAGATTCTTTCCCAATCCTCAACATGTCTTCCAGAATGTGTTTTTTGAGGTCCTGTGGATACAGGAATATGTTGTATAGCTTGAAAACATTGATGCAGAACAGCCAACTGTTTAGTCAGGTATGACTCACCTTGGTTTTGCATAGCTCTTCATATGATCCTTCAAATCCCTTTTTCTTGGCCCAGCTGCACAAAGTCTCAGGATCAGGTACCACAACAGCTACTAAGAAGGCCTAAAACAGAATTTTCATCAAGATTTTTTTTCCTTTTAAAGTCAACACTTCAGTTCCTACACATCTCTTACTAGTCAGTGTTAGGTTTTGGACAGCAGTTTTGATCCTGCTGTAACGTCAGCAGCTTTCTGCTACTTTTAACACAGGAGTGCAGTTCAGAAGCTTGCACTTCAGAGAATTACTCTTGTTAAGACCCACATTTCAATTTCCACTTGCAAAAAAAGTAGAAATCTTGGGAGTTTTTTTTTTATTTTCCTGCACAGTTATGTACAGTCATTATTAATTTAGCTCTACTACCTGGACTGAAACTAAATCCAGAAACATTATGTAAGTGCTGGCATTGGAAGTGCATTCAGAACCAAGATGTGTAATGTTAAGAAGTTTAAGACTTCAGTCCCAAAGTTGAGGGGAGAAGACACTTTTCTGCAGTCTCCTCTTGCAATTCTTTTTAAAATTACCTGAAGAATGCTTACCTGCAAGCTCTCTCCATGGACAAACACCTGAGCAAGTGCTTCACATCTCAGATACACATTTTCTATTTTCTCTGGTGCTATGTACTCTCCCTGGGCTAGTTTAAATATGTGTTTTTTCCGGTCAATGATCTTCAATGTACCATTCTGTTGACAGAAATAACTTCTAGTCAGAAGAGGCACTTCAAGTGAAAAACCAATCCACACAGCTTAAGCATGCCACACTGGTACATTAAAACAATGCTAGAGCCAGAGTACTGTCACACTGATGTTAGAAGAAAACAGACTCTGCACCCATCTGATCTAAACTAGGGAAAGCCTCAGGATTGGCACTGCCAGATCTGTGTGCCTAGGGCTAAAGTATTATCTACAACAGTAAATATCCTCCTAAAATTACTTGTCTTTCATCTAATTCATTGTGTTCAATGCCAAATATTTTCTATTTGGTGAATTACTGCTAATAATTACACAAGTACATTTCAGCTATAAGTTAACTTACGGGTAGCCATTTTCCAATATCTCCTGTATGAAGCCAGCCATCTTTGTCCAGAGCTTCTGCTGTTTTTTCTGGATCTTTCAAATAGCCACGAAATACATTTGGCCCTTTCACACACACCTGAAAAAGGCATTTGTTAATGTATGCTACAATGAAGGGAAGATAACAAACACAATTTGCAATGAATGCTTTCTCCAGTGGTTCTCAATAACTCCCTCTAAAAAGACAAGATGAAGTTTATGTGTTAGTACAGAAATCTCTGCTCATGGTTTTTGGAGACCTAACATTTTCCATTGGTATAAAGTATAGTGAGAAGCAATTGGAATCTGTTCCCTTCCAGTCTAGCAGTAGTGTTTCTACCTGTCATTTAACAATCTGAATTTATCAGATGAAATTTTTATTTTATGTGAAGGAATTCTGCTGGATCCAGAAGTACTGCCCCTCAGCCTGGCAATGTGTTCATTTTGGCTTTGGTAGGCATCGGGGGCATTGTGCTAAAACTAGTCATGAAAAAGCTGTATATCAAGCAATTGCATGTTTGTTGTCCAAAAATAAAGCAGTTAACATCTTAAGGCTTAAAGCACTCAAGACTTCCCTATAAAGGAAATAAGCAGTTTCTTTAAAAATCAAAGGTTGTGTAGATTTGTGTACCAAGTAAAAAACTAAGAACAACTTCTCTGGATACAACTGGATGCATGGGTATTAATAGGATCAAAAAACATTCTTACAAGGTAAGAGAAGACAACCAACAAGATTAAAAAGATTATAGGTGAAGATGTTGCCAGAGAATCAGGCCAGACCTTACAAGCTAAATTAAAACAATTAGTAGATTATCTGTTAGTAAGAGAATATAGAAGTAAAGCAACTAATCAGAAACATGTAGTAGAGCCTGAAGTATCCAGAGATAATCCCAGATTTAAATATTTTATTTAAATATTTAAATAATAAATATTCAATATTAACACCCAAGGCTGTGTAAGTTTTTAATGGGGAGATGGGGGACACAGAACAGGACTCATTATTTAAGGATCAGCAGGACAATAAAATACCTCCTTAGAAATACAGACAGAGAGATAGGCAAGATAAACAAGATTGAAGCAACACAAAGATGCCCACTGGACACAACTGTTGGGGAATCAGGAGTTCAAAAACCCTGAAAGCTCTACAGAAGAGTCTGCAGGAGCAACAAAGGATTCAAACCATCACATCAGCTTGGGAGTGGCTTGGTATGCATGGATAACAGAAGACAGTAAAAAGGGTCTGCTCTGGGCAATAGCATCAGGACTCTAGAACACATCTAATGGAATGGAATAGAAAAATCCAGTTTTAAGTTAAGGCCAAATGCGTAATAAGTATCAATAGGGGCTTATAAAATACTAGGACAACTATTAGTCTAGGGGATTAGTGCAGTTATAAAACAGGCAAGGAACTGGCAAAAGAATCTTCAGGCACTAACATAAATTCTCAGACTAGAGGAAATTACTAACATAATTCAGAGACCTATTCTTGAAAAACTCATCCCAAATATTTTCAGTGCTTACCTCAGCATAAAAGCATGCTGGTGAACTACAGTGCAATGAGGTGTCATCAATATGAGGGAGACCAAAGTATTAGTGAGGGTTCTGATGACCTTGTAGAGACAAGTACCAAACTCATGACCAAACCAAGGTCATATTTTAAGAACCAAGTCATCTCTGCTATAAAACAGAGATTATCTGGAAGGATACAAGAACTATGTCCCAGTCAAGTCAAAGGCTGACTGATGAAATATTTCATTTTTCATGGCTCTTACAATCACAGGATGGTTGTAGGTGACATCTTTTCCCAGTAGAGACAGCAAACCATTTATCTGTATCCTGATAACTGGCACTAAGACCTTGTCTGCATGTAAGGACATATAATTCTATGCACAAATTTATCTTTCATGAACATGGATTACTGGCAAAATTGAAAGCAAGGCTGAGAGAACAGAGAATATTGAAAGCTTACTGTCAGAAAGAAGGACTAGGAATGTTTAATCCATCTGAAGAACAGATAGTGATAAGGAAGACCTATTTTAGGCAAGGGATAATGACAGCCAATTCTATAGCTATGGGCTTCAGTTCTGTGAAGTAAGCTACACCACTTACTTGTTAAATTCAGCATGGTTCACACTGAGGAAATGAGGCCTGAAAGACTAAGGTGGTACTTGATATATTAAGGGGCTACCATATTTATTCAAGTCCAAAGTAACTCCTAACTTGGCAAACTTCCACAGTAAGTGCAAGCAAAATATTTTTAGAAGTTTTTTTAAAAACTACTTAGCTGCTCCTCATTATGAGAATTTATACTTAGTTCCTCTAGCAGACCAAGCTTTAAAAAACATATTTAAAGTGAAGCAAAAGTTGCTGATGAAGACTAAACATGGGGTCATATGCAAGACAGGAAAAAATCTTGACATTGTTTTCCACTTGCAAACAGTCTTCCACCACCAAGCCCAACTAAATCCTTAAGTATTTCTGGGAATTAAAGCCCAATGATTTGTCTCTAGTCTCATAAAAATTGCAACCAAAACAAATAAAGACTATATATTGTTTGCAGTCACAAAATTAGTTAGTTACTTAAGCTACTTTTTTAAAAATCTATTTCTCACCCCCAACTGTGCCCAAGGCCTCTCAAAAGCATATGAAAGACACCACAGGTAATTTGCTTTCAGAGCTTGGGGAAAATAAATTGCTACATGGACATCTGTTCAATGTATGTACAAAGTCCAAGTTATTACTTGGAAAAAATATTTTTAAAAGACAGCATGTAGCACTACATACAAAGCTGAGTCCTCAAAGCGCAATTTGTAAGACATACATGTTCAATTTGTGCAGGCTGCAGAAAAAAGTTAATAATGTGCAGGCAGTTGTCACAAGCCTTCATGGTATTTTATCTCCATTTCTCTTAACAATGTTCCAACCACTTCAACTTACCTCATCTCCCACATCACAAGCTGGCTAACAAGCTACATGCATCAGCTGTTCTCCAGCACTTGGCAGTAGGGGGAAGCCCTCTGCTAGCATTTTACCAAAGGATAAATGCAGTATGAGATAGCTTCTCAGCTATCCCACAGCTGGAAGATTGCATGTTGGTAATACAACTATAAACACATAGTTATTTGTTATCCCACAGTAAGCTGCTTTTTGTCCCCTCCAATACGCTATTTTCTGTTTTGCTTTTGTGAATCCTTAGCTGACACTGCCTGCATACAAGGCAGAAGTCTTTGAGTTTAGGTCGTAGGCTGTTTAGCATTTTTACTAAACTGAGACAGTTACTTGTTATTTCAGGAACAAAAATACCTTTTCCAATATTTCATAAGAGGTTTATATTGACCTTTTGAAATTACTTACCTCACCCTCTCCTTTGGCTGCCAAGTAATTCATTTCTTGCACATCAACAAGCTTGATGATGCTGCATGGCATAGGTGCTCCAACATGACCTAACAGAGTAACAATTCAATAGCCTGAACTGCTTTTTAGTCAGGTTCTTAAACAATAAGCTAGTTACATGCTAAAGTAAAAAAAGATCAAAAACTGATTTCTGGTAGTGTACTATACCAATACCAGCAGAGCAATAGCTCAAGTTTGCTAGGACTGAAACATTAAGTTCTCAGATAACCCTAGAATGTTACAAACTGAACCGTGTACTCAGGGTTGCTTTTTCTTATCATCAGGATCCTCACTATGGACATAATTTAAGTAGAAAAAGCCCCACTAGAGTTTCAATTATCAGTATTATTTCAGTTAGGGAGCTACAGATGTAGCAGCTGACAGAAGTGCAAGCTGTTTGTTCTAACACAAAAAAATGCCATTTGAATTTCCAGTACTGTGTTTATAACAGCAGATGCCTATTCTGTAAAAGTTACAATGGTTAATACTATGACCTCCCCTCTCCACAATCCACTTCAACTTACAAGGACAAGGCCTGTCAAAAGTTTGAATTACTGAACATGCCTCACTATTTAGGCGTAAAAGCTTCAAGGGGTCATGTCAAACAACTACTTACTTCACTTGAACAAAACCAGAATCTTATGCATCACGATAGGTGCACTGGAGACTAAATAGTGTGATCACAGACCTCTACAGCATGCTAAACTTTGACAGGCAGACCATTAAACACCATACCTGCTGTCCAGTCGCCAGGCAGCGACAGTGAGCATCCAGCTGTGCATTCAGTCTGTCCATAACCTTCATAGAACTAGGACATGAAACCAAAATATTATTTTAAATTCTTGTTTTTCAAACATACAGTTTCTTCATTGAAGTGAAATTAATATTTTGCGTTTTTCTAGCAGTGTGAGTTTAGCAAAATCCCCAGCGTCTTCTAAAAATATTGTCACTATATCACAATACACAAGTGCTAATATTCCACCTTCAGTTCCAATATTTACTCATGCACTCTGACACCTCTATAGATCAAAAGCAGAAAGCAACAATTTATTTCTTTATAAATAGCAGGAAGAAGCAACTAAAAACAGTGGCACTAGCAATGACTTCATTCACATTATTCAAGGACAGGTTTGTCCAAGACAGCCAGGAATGGAATCCCAATACCCCATCACAGCTCTATGATTATTATATACAAGACAAGCTTCCCTTTTCTGTGCAGAATGCTGTGCTACACCAGCACATACTGAAGAGCTTCAAGAAGTCACGGAAGCCTCACATTTTAGAGTAGTTTTGTGTTTTCTATCTTTGAAATTTAGTTCAATACATTTGTTGCATCCTGTGCCATTGTTATACAGATTTTTACTTCAAAAAGCATATACTTTTAAGAGGCTCTGAAGATAAATGCAGTGTGTTCAATCTGATTCTTCACAGCCTTATCATCAAAGCAGTAAGATACTGCATTCAAAGCAACTACAATATTATAATGTTGATTAGATTCTCTGCAGTACAGTTATGAGTACTTCTGTAAGCAAGGCAAGCCCCAGAAACTTATATCCAAGAACATTAATTACTGCTTACAACATATCTCCTCCAATTCTTTCCCTTCAGACAGTTCAGCTGGTTACTTCAGTTATAATAAAGACTTTGGGATGAATATAGGAATCTCAGCAAACTGAGATATAAACTCTGGAAAGGAGTACACACTTGTGTAGTCTCCAAGAAGAATGCCAGAAAGTTATCCATATAGTCACATCACTAGAAATGTTTTTAGGATTTATGTTTTAGGATTAAGGCCAGGAAACTTACTTGACAGCCAAGAGCTGTTCTCAGGAAGGTCAGTACACTTGCAGATACAGGTGCTGCTCCCGTGATCATCATCCTTACTTTTCCTCCCAAACTTGCCTACAACAGACACAAGATACTGTGGACACCAAAAGCATTTTAGAGACGTTTCCAAAGTCTTTTCCTGTACCACCCTCAACCACTATTCACCTACAGTGCCACCCAAAAGTTTAGTCTCCTATTGCAAGTTGTCTATCTTGCAGTGTTTTTAATCTCATTAATGGCATCTCAAACATACAGTATCTACAAAGACTATGCTATGGTGTCACTGCAATGCAGACTCTGCCAAAAGTCCAAAGAGCTTAAGTCATGGCCTTACAGCAATGGCTTTATTTTTAACTACCTTCTATCAGCTTCTCATACATACTGAATGCTATAAAAAGCAGCCACGGGGGCACGTTGTACAACCAAGGTTAGGACGATAGCAAGTGAGTGACAGATATAATAGCAGGCATAACTTACTAGTGATCAACAGTGAGGAGACAGTAGGGGTTAAAGGTGGCACTAAGTCACATTTCGCATTCCTCCATCAGAAGAACAGCGTTTGCTTTCAAAGTGGTGAGAGAAGCACCAGACTGTTTTAGAGAAACCTCCCTAACACAATTAGCTGATATTATTAGAAGAGAGGGAATTGAAAAATGAAGTTGGAAATAAGACAGGGTGTTTTCTTTATTCTGAGTAGCCAGGTAGTCTTTAATCAGTGATGAAAGCCATACCAGATTATAACCATACATATGAAATTCACCAATTGCAAACTGATGCCTATAAACCAGTAAGTAGATAGGCTATCTAGTGATAGATATCTTCACGCTTCCAATATTGAAAACACATGTCAAACTGCTGTTCTGTAGCACAGTAAGCACATTTGGAGCTCTGTTCTCAATCATGAGCAGATAACATAATAAAAGAGTTCCAATATCCACCATACAAAGACTCAGAGTCAGGGGCTTTCAAGCATACCTGTATTTTGCGGAAGATGACTTTATCCCAGAAGCTGTTATTTCTAACTATGCCACTTCTGAGTTCTGCTTCTTTCCTCTTGGAAGCAAAATCCAGCATCCACCTCTTTAATGAATTATCTGCCTGTCCAAAAATCTTTTAAGAAAAATTATCTGGGGTTAGAAGCCTCGCAGACTACCATTTCCTTTCTTACAGAAGCATGCACAGAGACTCTTAACAGTGAAAACCAAATAAGTGAAACCACCATTATTTGTAAGCATCTTAAGTCTGGCAAGAAATACTTGGGCATTTTGATTTTGACCTTTACCTCAGTTGAAGATATGTCCATCAAAATTAGTACTTAACAAATTATTGTTTCCCATCCAACTGTGTGACGCTTTTCCAGTGTATAGTTTCTTTGTTAAAAAAATGTATGAATGAAAGTAGATATTTTTCTATTCCAGTTTGATCAAAAGCTGAATTAAGTATAATCCTCAGCATATTCTAAAGAGCACACCATCATAATACGTAAATTAACACAGGGTTTTCTAAGGACATGCAGGTCCTTTCAGAAATACCAGAGATCCGTCTTGCATATATAAACTTGCTTTTTAGATCAGTTTTCAAAGGCTCCATCTGATTGTTCTCATCAAGTCAGAGCAGACTCAACAGCAGACCACAGATTAGTATATTCACTTGGAAAGAGACAGGCCCCAGCAGCTCTTCAGCGTTAGCCCCCCTCAGTTTCCCACTTACCTTCACATGCTAGGTTACTGCAAGGCTGGGTGAGGTTGAAACAGTGCCATAGACATGTGAAAACCTCAGAGTCAACAAGAAAACTACATCATAAGAGAAGAGAGTCCCAAGCTTTAGCTCTTTCAAATTCCAGTACAAAATGCATAAGCAGAATGAGGGGCTAAGTTTTAAGCACTACAGGCAGAGCTTAGAACTTCCTTCCCTCCAAATGTACTGAGTTGCACTACTCGCTCCTGGGGCCAAACAGAACCTTGTAATACTTGCTGTTCCTCTAATGTCATGATTAGAGCAGTGTCCTAGCTAAGACAGCATAGGGAGGTCTCTTTTCTTTAGCAGTCACAGGCCTTGTTTTAGCCTTCAACTCCTCTGGTTATATCCTAAGAAGAGTCAGTCATCCACATACAAAAGGATGATTTTAAAATCTTAAGTTCAAGAAAGAATCTACTTCTGAATTCCCATGTCAGATGACCCTGAGCAGGCAAGCAGCAAGCACAGGAGAGACTAGGGCTGCTGACACACCCTCTCCCCAGCACTCCTGACTGGCTGGTTTATAGTTTTCCCTGCTAGAACACGCTGGCTGCTGTGTAGGAAACTTGTATGCGTCCACACAAACATAGGCAAACACCTGACCTTGGTTTGCAAACTCCGCTCCATGAGTCAGATGCTAAAAGCGTGGCATGCAGGTGCTAAACCTCAAGTTCATGTTATGGACTAGACTGACTGTTTTGCTCTGAGCAAGTTATGCAAGTCATTAATCAAGCTAGAGAGGACCAAGTCCCCTAGTCAGTCTTCTCAACACTAGTATTTGCTGCCTGAAAGTGTTTTAATACAATTAGTACTACGCCCTGCACTTGCAGTTCTATTTTAGAAAGAGATACACCAATTTGTTAGCATGCTGATTTAAATTCCCAGAGCACAACGGTTTCTCCTAACATGTCAGCACAGGCTTCATGAAGTGTCTTAAAACTGTGTGCCTGTAGACTTACCTTGTCAAACATTCTGTTCAACAGTCTTGGTACTACAGGAAATACAGTTGGCTGCAGTGTTTTTAGGTCATCCATAAGTAGCCTGATATCCCCTTGAAAGAATCCTATCCGAGCTCCATGGCACAGAACCACACACTGTTAGAAAAAAGTAAGAGAGTCTGAAAACACAATCTATATTATGTGTTCTAGCTAGATGTGTATGACAATCTTTTGCAGAATCCACCTTAAATCCTCTGAGCTTCTGGACAAGTTCTGCAGCATTCTCAGACTATAGGATGGGACTGGAAGAACCAAGTAGCCAGACATGCCTGCTGTGCACAGGCCAAGGACTTTGATAAAAATGAGACAAAGCACAAAAGCCCCTATCTAGAAAGAGGTAGTTGGCTAATAAAGGCAACACCACCGACTCAGAGGTAGCAAAAGACTGAAAAGGAGAACTTTCCTATTTTATATATTTATCAGGCTTACTTAAAAATACCAGAATTTTGTTTGTTCCCTGCTGTATACTAAAAAAAGTCAGCACATGCTATGCACTGGTCCAAAAGGGATTTTTGCCTTGTACTACCTCCTTTTAATTCTCTTCCACTCTGGTTTTCCTTCCTGTTTCACAAGATTGATGCAAGCAAATTTGTTGTTAGGTGATCAAGATGCTCTTTGGAATATTCTAGCAGAGCCACTGATTATTTTTGCATCACTTCAGATGTACACCAAGGCAGGCAGACTTAATCCTGTCATGTTCTATATTCTTTATGTTAGTCTAGAAGCTCCTCCCCCCAACACCTATGCACCCCTGTTCTTCCTATTTTGTTTGGTTTTAATTATTCTTTTTAAAAATATCCCTACTTTTCTTGTGTTTCTCTGTGTTTCTACTTGTTTTTGTTTCTTATACTTCTTTTGTAACACCTCTTCCTTCATTCCCTGCCATCCTTTCTCATCTTTTCTGCACACGAGACATTGCTGAAGTGTCACTTTTCCCCTTCACCTGTGCTTTGCCACCATCTGCTAAAAAGCTGCAAGTGCATTGGTCTAGATTGAGCGAGCAGTAACTGCCTTTGCTAGGTAGGAACACATTTGACCTGTCAAGTTCACTGAACCTCTAGCTTCCTTAAGAAGCCAAAAAATCAGCAAACAGGAGCAGATTCTGAAGACTGCTTCTCACAGACCCTATGTTCTTATCTACCTCAAACAGTAACGAATCTTTTCTCCTTTCTACCAAAGGGGTCCTTGCTTAATCTCCTTATGTAAATATATATGTGTATTAGGTTTGCATGGTAAGGTTTTAGTAGCAGGGGGGCTACAGGTGTGGCTTCTGTGAGAAGCTGCCAGAAGCTTCCCCTGTGTCTGATAGCCGACTGGCACTGGCCCTAAGAAAAACCCACCACTGTCCAAGGCTGAGCCCATCATCACTATCAGTCCACTGGTAGCAAGGGATGAAGAGAAGGCTGAAGTACTCAATGACTTCTTTGCCTCAGTCTTCACTGGCAGCGTCTCTTCCCACACCTCTCAAGTGGATAGACTGCAAGACAGGGACTGGAGGAGCAGAGTCCCTCCCACTGTAAGAGAAGGTCAGATTCGAGACCACCTAAGGAAACCTAAAAAACACAAAAGCCTATGGGACCTGATGCGATGCATCTGAGTCCTGAGGGAATTGGCTGTAGTGCCAAGCCACTCACGATGATATTTGAGAAGTCACGGCAGTCAAAAATCCCTGGAGACTGGAAAAAGGGAAACATTGCACCCGTTTTTGAAAAAGGTAGCAAGGAGGACCCTGGGAACTACCAAGCTGTCAGCCTCCCTTCTGTGCCTGGGAAGACCATGGAACAGATCCCTCCTAAAAGCTATCGCTAAGGCACATGGAGGCCAGGGATGTGATTTGAGACATCCAGCATGGCTTCACCAAGGGCAAGTTCTGCCTGACCAACCTCATAGCCTTCATGACAGTGACAACATCAGTGGACAAGGGAAGAGCTACAGACGTGATCTATCTGGACTTCTGCAAGGCCTTTGACACAGTTTGTCATGCCCCCCCCCCCAAGATCCTTTGCTAAACTGGAGAAATAAGAAATAAGGATTTGATGGGTGGACTGTTTGGTGGATGAGGAATTGGTTCGATGGTCACATCCACAGGGTAGTGGTCAATGGCTCAATATCCAGATGGTGTCCGAGTGATGTCCCTCAGTGCTCTTTAATATCTTCATCAATAACAGACAGTGGGATCGAGTGCACGCTCAGCAAGTTGGCAGATGACACCAAGCTGAGTGGTGTGGTTGACACATCTGAGGGATGGGATGCCATCCAGAGGGACCTGGACAGGCTCCAGGAATGGGCCTGTATGCACCTCATCAGGGTCAAAAAGGCCAAGTGCAGGGTCCTACACCTGGGTCAAGGCAACCCCCAGTATTAGTATGGGCTGGGGGATGAAGGGATTGAGAGCAGCCCTACTGAGGACTTGGAGATACTGCTGGATAAAAAGCTGGAGACACGCTGGCGATGTGTGCTCACAACCCAGGCAGCCAACCATATCCTGGGCTGCATCCAAAGCAGTGCGGCCAGCAGGTCAAGGGAGGTGATTCTGCCCCTCTACTCCGCTTTGGTAAGACCCCACCTGGAGTCCTGCATCCAGCTCTGGGGCCCCCAACATAAGGACATGGACCTGTTGGAGATGGTCCATAGGCAGGCCACAAAAATTATCAAAGAGCTGGAGCACCTCTCCTAGGATGACAGGCTGAGAGAGTTGGAGTTGTTCAGCCTGGAGAAGAGAAGGCTCCAGGGAGACCTTATGGCAGCCTTCCAGTACTTCAAGGGGGTTTATAAGGAAGGTGGGGACAGACTTTTTAGCAGGGCCTGTTACAACAGGACAAGAGATAATGGTTTTAAACTAGAAGAGGACAGATTTAGACTACACATAAGAATTTTTTTTTTTTTTTTTATGAGGAGGGGTGTGACACTGGAAGGTGGGGACAGACTTTTTAGCAGGGCCTGTTACAACAGGACAAGAGATAATGGTTTTAAACTAGAAGAGGACAGATTTAGACTACACATAAGAATTTTTTTTTTTTTTTTTTTGATGAGGGTTGTGACACTGGCACAGGTTGCCCAGAGAGGCGGTAGATGCCCCATCCCTGGCAACATTCAAGGTCGGGTTGGACAAGGCTCTGAGCAACCTGGTCTAGGTGAAGATGTCCCTGCTCACTGCAGGGGGGTTGGACTTGTGACCTTTAAAGGTCCCTTCCAACTCAAAGATTCTATGATTCTATAGTCAGCAACAGTGGTAGCACCTCTGCGATAACATAGTTAAGAAGGGAAAAAAACCCACAGTACAGCAAGTGCAGCCAGAGAGAGGAGTGAGAATAGGACGGGGGGGAACAACTCTGCAGACTCAAAAGGTCAGTGAAGGAGGGGCAGGAGGGGCTCCACACACCAGAGTGGAGATTCCCCTGCAGCCCCTGGTGAAGACCATGATGAGGCAGGCTGTCCCCCCGCAGCCCATCTCGTTCATTTTTTTTTGATGAGGGTTGTGACACTGGCACAGGTTGCCCAGAGAGGCGGTAGATGCCCCATCCCTGGCAACATTCAAGGTCGGGTTGGACAAGGCTCTGAGCAACCTGGTCTAGGTGAAGATGTCCCTGCTCACTGCAGGGGGGTTGGACTTGTGACCTTTAAAGGTCCCTTCCAACTCAAAGATTCTATGATTCTATAGTCAGCAACAGTGGTAGCACCTCTGCGATAACATAGTTAAGAAGGGAAAAAAACCCACAGTACAGCAAGTGCAGCCAGAGAGAGGAGTGAGAATAGGACGGGGGGGAACAACTCTGCAGACTCAAAAGGTCAGTGAAGGAGGGGCAGGAGGGGCTCCACACACCAGAGTGGAGATTCCCCTGCAGCCCCTGGTGAAGACCATGATGAGGCAGGCTGTCCCCCTGCAGCCCATCTGGTCCACGCTGGACCAGATCTCCACCTGCAGTCCAGGGAGGACCCCATGCCAGAGCAGGTGGATGCCCAAAGGAGGCTGTGACCCCATGGGAAGCCCATGCTGGAGCAGGCTCCTGGCAGGACCTGTGGACCCATGGAGAGAGGAGCCCACACTGGAGCAGGTTTTCTGGCAAGACTAGTGACCCTGCAAGTGACCTATGCTGGAGCAGTCTGTTCCTGAAGGACTGCACACCATGGAGGGGACCCAGGCTGGAGCAGTTCATGAAGAACTGTAGAAAGTTGAGAAGTTCCTGAAGGACTGTCTCCCATGGGAGGGACCCTGCCCTGGAGACAGGGCAAGAGTGTGAGGAGTCCTCCCCCTGAAAGTTGAGAAGTTCCTGAAGGACTGTCTCCCATGGGAGGGACCCTGCCCTGGAGACAGGGCAAGAGTGTGAGGAGTCCTCCCCCTGAGAAGGAAGGAACAGCAGAGACAACGTGTGATGAACTGACCACAAACCCCATTCCCCATCCCTGTGCTGCTCAGCAGGGAGGAGGTAGAGAAATCAGGAGTGAACTTGAGCCCGGGAAGAAGGAAAGGGTGGAGGGAAGGTGTTTTCAAGATCTGTTTTTATCTTATTACCCTACTCTGATTTGACTGGTAATAAATGAAACTAATTTCCCCAAGTCAAGTCTGTTTTGCCCATGACTAACTGGTGAGTGATCTCTTCCTGTCCTTATTTTGACCCATGAACTTCTTGTTATATTTTCTCCCCCCTGTCCAGCTGAGGAGACTAGAGCAGCTTTGGTGTGTACCTGGCATCCCACTGATATGAGGCAAATGGAAGATTCCAGGGGCAGGTTGGTAGGAGTTAACACAATTAAAGATTAATGAAACCAGATCTGGTGCTCAAGAAGATGAAGTATTTGCACTTAAGCAGTAAACCATGAAGACTTAGTTGTTCCTGCACTCTTGAAAAATGTAGCTGTCTTGAGGTCAGCAGAATCCACAGTAACCAGGGTAAAGGCAGCAGGGGGAGATCACGACCACCAACTCAATTAAGGGACTATGAAAGTTACTCCCACAGACTTTCTAGCAGCATGTGCACCAATTTAAATGTGTAACCAATAATAAGCAATGTGGTAATTACTAGACAATGAATGTAAACTTGGGTGCCAGTAACCCGAAAATTGGGAAAAGGATTATAGGAAGTAGTGTGAAACAAGGAATAACTCCTGGTGAATACTGGCAAAGAGACTTTTCAGAATGACCTAGGTGTGACAGATATAAGTATCTACTGGTAGATACCTTCTCTACTTGGCCAGAGGCTTTTCCTTGCTGTACCAAAGCTAGAGAAGCAATTAGGATTTTGTTAAAAGAAATGATACCTAGATTCGGTATTCCAGAGGGTCTCTCTTCTGATAATGGGCCTTATTTTATTGCAGAAGTAGTGAAAGGAATTTCCACTTAATTCATAAAAGTATAGGAGTTACACATGCCTTGGAGGCCACAATCCAGGGGGAAAGTAGAAAGGATGAATCGGACTCTCCAAGGAGAAGTTGCTAAACTTTGTCAGGAAGCACATATTAAGTGGACAGAGACCCTATCCTTACCTCTTTTGCTAATTCAAATAACCCCTAGGGTCAAGGAAAAAGTAAGTCCCTTTGAGATTGTATATGGGAAAGCATACCCTGTGAACCTTCTGAGCATCAAGGGAAACAAAATGCATATAAAAGGACAGGTCAATATTAAAGAATATATGATTTCTCTTTTGCAGACATCTTCACTGCATAGGTACCTAAATCAAAAGGCTTCTCTTCTGTTAGACACACCAGTTCACCCATTCCAACGAGAAGACACTGTTTACATATGGACTTGGAAAGACAAACCACTAAAGGAGAAGTGGAAAGGACCTTATACAGTACTATTAAGAGACTTATACTGTGGAGTAGAGACAATTGATTCCTGGATACATTACATGCAGGTGAAAAGTGCACCAGAACCAGATCAATAAAGTATACCTCCACACTGTCCAGAAAACTCAAGCTTCAATTGAACAGGAGTTATGTAGGGGTTGAATGTCTACAAGGACAACTGTTTCAGTGTTGAGAAAACAAAAGTCTTGGAGTGGTTTTGATCTGTTTAATGCTCACTGTATGTAAAGGAAATTTGGTTTTGTGACTTAGTCATTTGTGAGAATCCATAATAGTACTGGGATTCTCCCTTACTGGATGGTTGACAAGCTTACTGCAAACTGGAATCATGACTGTCATAATTATAATTTGTATTGCCTTGAGTTTTGTTAAAAGGTTAGTTATACAAACTGCCACAGGAAACTATGTGATGTTAAGGAAAAGAAATAGTGAGATATATGAGAGCTATAAAGAAGATCTCATAGTTTCAAAGAGGGGAAAAGGATATCTGAGGATATGCAAGATTCTAGGGGGCACGTTGGTAGGAGTTAACACAATCAAAAAAGATTAATGAAACCAGATCTGGTGGTGAAGATGAAGTATTTGCACTTAAGCAGTAAACCATGAAGGCTTAGCTATGCCTGCACTCTTGAAAAATGTAGCTGTCATGAGGTAGTAGAATCCATAGTAACTGCGGCAAAGGTAAAGGTGGCAGGGAGCGATCGCATTCATCAGCTCAATTGAGGGACTGTCCAAGTTACCCCCACAGGGTAACTTTCTAGGAGCGTGTGCACCAATTTAAGTATGTGTAACGAATAACAGGCAATATGGTAATTATTAGCCAATAAATGTAAACTTGAATGGGTTTTCTATTGTTTTTGCTAACCTTGTAACAGGATAAATATGTGGTGATTCCTCAGTGTGGTGTGCTAGCTTTGTGGAATACCACCTAGCACCCACATCTGCGCAAATATGCTATAAATAACATACCTCTACTCTGTGTGTATGTTGGCATGTTGCACACCATATACGATCCCACTTTTGGGACAACACAGCCAGGGTCAAACCCACCACAACAGGTAAACTGTAAAGACCTCATACAGTGAGGAATACTGAGTTCCAAAGACTTTCTTCTCTTTTTAACCTTTAGAACACAAGTTCCTACCCTATTTCTACTGCATGATCGAGAGCAGAGCTTTTACCTTCAGATGCAAGACAAGCATCAGTAAAACAGACACTGAAGTATAACTAGTATCCAGGTTACCAGGAGAAAGAATGCTGAAAGCCTAAAGGCACTTGTACAGCTCGGTTAAGCTCTATTCCCAATCTTCATAATACATATACACAGACACATATGCACATACACATTTTTATACAGACACACTTTTTTGGTAGAAAGCTCATGTTTCCTAACTGAAATCACAGGACAATTTCTGGCTCCATGTGCCTTTTCACACTTGCATAGAGGCTGTTTATTTCCATACAAAAACTGGGACATGACTACCTTCAATATACATATTTGCAATCTCACTTAATGGTGAAGTGTTAATTCAACTTCAGTAAGTATGGTAATTAGATACTTGTGCCTCTACTGTATATAAGCAGCTTGAGGAAATTGCATCCTTTCAATAATGCATACCCCCCAGCTATGGGCTCAGAGGTCCTTATTAAGACTGACATTAAGACAACGTGAGTCCCCTCATCCTCAAAAATTAAGCACCAGGTTTTGCTATATGGTAAAACAAGCTATCCAAGAAAGCTTCAAAGTTTGTCATTAAATGGCATTAAAATCCCTCCTTTTTTATTGAAGTTTCTTGGAAGCAGTGGTGAGTTTAACCAACTTAAAATTAGTTTGTGTACGCAAGCAGGATACCACATTATAAAATAAATTTTTTAAAGTTTGCAGACTAAAGAATAGCATGGCTTTTTAATAGTGCACTGATTATATCAGAGGTAATTTCTAGGCAGTGTGCATGTGCTAAGGGATTATCATGTGTTCTAGTAAACCAGTTTCTTATTAACCCTAGCTCTAAGGTTAATGTTTATATTTTGGCATGAAAAACAATGGTCTAGTACTCACTGGATACTGTTTTCCTGAACCTTACCTCAGGCTTTCATACACATGTGCAAGAGTCAAAACAGAATAGTGTGTATCACTGGGATTCAAGAGACATGCATTCTGCAAGAAAAACAAGCTTCTCAGTAGTTCAGTACAACAAACAGGTGCTTACCTCAACAATTCTCTCAAACATATGAGCCAAGGGCAGGAATGATATCAGAACATCATCAGAGGAAGGCATAAATATTTTCTGAAAGTGAAAGTGTTAGTAAGATTAATCCTCCTTGTTTCTCTATTTTGTCTAAGTTAAGCACAACAGTGAAATCCAGCATTTAAGCTCTAGAGCATAGCCCTCACTTCAGTTTTGTTTGTGCTTGCTCATTTATGCAAGGGCTTTAAAAATTTTGGAGGGTTAATACACATTATAGCTTCTCCCATACTTAGCGCAAAAGGTTACCCTCTACACCAACCTTCTGATATAGAGCTTGCACTATAAGTCCATGACAGAATGTAATATAAAGATCCTGATGTGGATCTACAAGATTGAGATTTACAGTTTGATCTGATCAAAGCAGGTTCCTGACAGAAGAAACCAGTAAATATTGACTTTTGACCTAGCATGGGCTGAGTGCTGTCAAGTTACATTTTCACTTGGATCTTACTAAAAAAGACTAAAGTTAGTGAGATTTCAATGTTGGTTTTACTCTTGAGATTCTTCCCTTTATGGAAATCCACAACATTAACCTTTGCAGTTTACCTCTGTAGTTTTCACAAAAGCTGAAGCATTGCTGACTATGTTTTGATGAGTGATCATGGCTCCTTTGGGGTTTCCTAAGGAAGAAGCACATCAAGATGTAACAGTGAAATTTTTAGATCCTTTAAGTTACTAAACATTGGTAAAACTAATCTAGTATCATTTTAATCAATCAGTCCCTTCTTTGATATTAATACCTTTCTTTGTATATTAATTAAACAAAGGCAGAGAACTTGCTAACCACACGTTCAAGAATAGCTTGTAACAGTTAAGCAGTAAATTTGTGTTGAAATCCTCACTTTTCATAAGGAAAGCAAATCCTTAAGAAATTGTCATGTTTCTTAGAGAAGCTGCATCTGTGAAGATGCAGCTATCAAACCCAGACTAATTTCTGTTCTCACACATGCTTTAAAAGTATAGCTCATCATCATACTCTGCCCTCTTGCTCCCTGCCATTGTTGGGTATTGTCACAAATGTCAAGTGTGTGACATCTAGACAGTAGTCTTCATTTTGGTCTTATAGCAAGGTTGCTTAGAACGAAGGAACAAGTGTTGCTAATACAGTACAAAAAAAAGACTACAGAAGAATCCTAAGTCTGATGCAGAGCCCTTATTATAATGGAAATACAGGGTCAGTACTTATTTCCAAGTCCCAAAAATGTAACAACTGTACCCCCCCAATACTGCAACCTTGCATTGATCAAAGTGGGGGGGGGGGGTGTGTGGCACAGGGGGGGGGGGGGGTGTGTGGAACAAAGGGAGCCTTACCATAAAACTTCCCCAGCTATTTGCCAAAAAAGATGCAGCAGCAGGGGAGTCTTGAAAAAAAAAAAGTAGGAGGACTTCTGAATTTTGCACATACAGGATAATTTCTGCATAATGTAATAAGATGTACCTGTTGTTCCACTGGTGAAACAGATGACTGCTAGATCTTCTGGCTTTGGAGGCTGTAAGAGTTAAGAAAGTATTAGTATAGTTAAGATAGTAAGGAAAAATATTTTCCTGGACAAAACACTGAAATATCAGTGTTACTTTTGAGCTATGGGAAATGGGGAGATTTGCTTTTTGATCTACAGAATGCTATCCAGCTTCAGATTAAGCCACTTGAACTAATTTCATACTTACCATAGGTTTTTGCCTGTGTGCTCTTCCCAGCTCCTACAGAAAGGGAAGGGTGAAAGAGTTTAGAAAAGCCCATAACCTTTTTTTGCTTTAAGTTTACTGGATAAACATTTCCAAACACCATAATATTCCATTACTTAGACTGTCTGTTAAGGCATTTTAACTTAAGAGTAACAAAGGCTTTACAGGATGTTTTAGAGATATATAGAATAACTACCGTGTTCTACAAATACAGAAGTGATAACTAATCTAAAACTCTTGGGGTTTTTTCCAGCTAGTAAACCAGAAGACACTTACTAGAGAAGCTCAAAGTTAAGCAGTGTTATGACAAGCCACAGCAGGCAAGCAATCCTATACCTTACGCAGAAGACATGTGCCACTGACAATTGTTAGATAGATGAAGCAAGATTCATCTCAGTAAGCACCTTGCATCAATATCACTGCTTGTGAGAAAGACGACAGTTTTCCCATGAAGAGTCATTGGTGGTTTGCACTCATTTTATACGGAAGAGCACAAGATTCTCTCCTCCAGAACCTCTTCTTCCCTCCTTATCATTATTCAGGCCTGACCATTAATGATGCCAGTTAGGCAGAAAGGAATGGATACCAAGGAGATCCTTCTATCAAGGATATAGTGATTAAGAGGAAAGATTTGAAAGCTGATGTTCAGTATCTATGAGCTTTAAAGTTTCAAACCAAGACTTGTTACTGTCATGCCTATTTAAGATTAGAAACAATACTAGCTTAAGGATTTATGCAAATTAAAATGGACCTTTTGTTAAGTATAGCTTTGGAAGCACTCTGAGGGCAGACACATCAACTTCACCATAGCCTTTACATTCCAAGCACACAATAGCATTATGCATTACATTACTAGCTCTAGACTTCCTTTAGTACGATGTACCTGGTAGATTACCCAAAGAGGTTTAAGAAAAAAAGGAATGTCTGGAAACAGTTAACATTCCCATACCTGTAAGTTTGCCCTTTAGAAACAGAGCTATTATGCAAGTGTTTGCCACTATGGGTCTGCTCAATAGCATCTGCATTTCAGGTACCACCAGAAACTCAATACTTCCCTACCACCTGTTTTGAGTAAGATCTGGTATTTACTGGGTATACAGGTAAGATCTCCACATACTTTTGGTCTCCTAGAACAGAACTCCCAACATCTCTTCCTACTGAAGAGTCATTTATTCATGGCTACTCAGCTCCAAGTACCACAGCATACATACAGATATTAGGCATCTGAAACCAAGCTTACAGTATCTGGGAGATAGAGGAACTGGTCACATTAACCTATAAAGCACAGCTGAGCAATAAGCTTGAGCCAGAAATCCAGAAAACAAGTACTTAAGCTAGAAATAGTAATTCCGTTCTAGTCTAAAAACTCTTAAATAGTTCATAGTTGCTTTCTGTGAGACATCAAAAGCCTCTACCTCTTAAAAGTGACAAAACTTATTCCTGCTCACTGAAACACTATTAAAAACATTTTAACTCTGCCTAACTTCTGACATTTAGACAAGAGGCTCTTGGAGCACCTGTTACTGCATTAACCAAAACATCAGTTTTTTGGTGGTGTTCAGTAAGAGCTACAGAGTAATACCGGAAGTCACTACTTAAGCATCTAAACTTCTAACTTAAAGACAACATTCACACCCTAGTTTTGTTTTTGTGTAGCTAGAAGATCCAGTGGAAAGCATCTTCTGCCAAAAACTGGAGTTCAACTCAAGGAAAAAAAGCTGATTTTAGTGGACCAACTTGTAGTTGGGCCAATCTTTTTCCAAGTTTAACCCAACCCTTTTGCCAGTGAGCTGTGTAAGTCACTTACTCTGCATAATGTTTCTAGCCCCACTTCAACCTGGCAGTCCTGCTGAGGCTAGTTAGCTGTGATAATCATCTTTTTAAAAAGACATGCTGGCATTTTTGTCTCTTTACCAGAAGGTGGCCCTGTTAATATAGCAGTTAAGACTGCTGTGAAAACAAGTTCAGTGAAATGAAGTATTTCACACCAGTTACTGACACCTGCACAAGACAAGCACACTTATTTGGAGATACTGAAGTCCAAGTGAGCCAAGCCTTCACCTGAACTCCAGCTGGAAGCAGGCTAAGCCTGATTTCATAATCTCACAGTAAAGATTACTTTATGCAATTTGATCCTGGGACAGAGTTCTCCAAATAATGAGTGAAGTTATGAAATAAACTTGCATAAGAGATCTATGCAGACAAACTAACTAGAAGCAAAACCAAGACTTGATCATTAGCCAGCTAAGCAAAATGGTTTCTACTTCCAAAACCTGGGAGTCTCATTCCCTTACATTACTATACACTTACACTGGAACAGTTTACTGTCAGTTTCCTCCTCCCCCCAAAAACGTTTTGTAGATTCAGTGTACAGGGGATGATGCCATTTTTCACAGGACCAAAGCCCACACAGGCTCTTTTTTAAATAAGTATTTCTGAAGTATTAGTCACAGTATATAATTATCATGTTACTACTTCACATGGGCAAGCCTTAACACTCAGATCCGATATTTGGTCTGGACTATGTTAAGACACTTGTGTTCCGTCATCTTGGCATATACATTTTTACATTTTGAGCATTGTGAAATACTATTAGCAATTTGTTTTCCTTCTATTTTTTAATTTTTTTGTGTGTAAACTTCAACCCAAGAGATAGTTAAGTATTTTGAAACTAATCCACCACATTTTGTTCAGTCCTAAAAATCTGTTCAACAGACACTGTCTTCTTCCTCCACAGGTAAATGGGATGAAAGCAGTAAAGTAGGTTAATCATGCTTACCTCTATTTCTCTCATGCTGAAGATTTCCACCCCACACTTTTTGCCACGTTCCACAAGATCCATGCCAAAAGACTCCATGATAACAATGGTATTGAGTATTGGAGTTTCCCCCTTTTCCACACTGGTTAGTAGAAGTTTGGCCTTGTCAGGTTTGTCACAGAAAACCAATGACAAGTCAGCTGATGAAAAACAACATTATCAATATGACAAGCTGAGGTTAAACTAGATCCATACATACTTCAGAACATGGTAACAGAAGACTCTTCTGAAGAAGGCTGTAGTTCTGCCCTCAGTAGCTCTGCCATCGTACATTCAGTTGCTGAACTACTGAAAGTGTCCTACCTTTGTTCACAGTGTACGTAATTGCTTCAGTTCCCAGTGTATCATAAAGTGGCACCACCACCATGGAGAATGCATAGCATCCCTGTTCAATGATAACCCACTGCGCAAAAAGAAGAAATGCAAGTCACTGTTTGCCTATCATAACAGACCTCCAGGAAAGACTCATATTTGGATTCTAACAATGAAGTTAAGACAGAACTCATTTGGACAAGTCTTTCTAAAGAAATAAGTGGCATTTTGTATCATTTGTTTACTTTGAAGACATACTACATTATCTGTGGAAAGAAGAAATAAAAAAACAATAAGGACCTATGGGAAAGAATCTAATCCAATAAAATGCAACTCTGCCCCTAAGACTAATTTTAAGTACTTCTGAAAAAGTTAACATTAACTGTTTCCCTAGTTTATCTATTAACAGAAAGAGATTGAGTAAGAATATTTTTTCTTGGTTTTAGGTTATTGGGGTAGCCAAAGTCTTCAATATTCTGTATTACCATGGTGTATCAATCAGCAAAGGACTTGCTCATATCTTGAACACATATTAAATTTATATACACAGAGTATTCTTACCTCTACCTTATCTGCATCTCATTTTATGGCCAGTCACGCAACATATGCAGATAAACTAGAAGTCCTTTGGAAAGCCAGCCCCAGAAAATTTCAGCATTTCTCAAGACTAACCATTCTTTAAAAGAATCTAATATGAAGACTTCTATAAAAAAATGCAATTACATCCCTGCAAGCTGCAATAAGAAGGATTTGCCTGATAACAAGTGCAGTACTCAAACAATGCACATTACAGCCTTACTGTTCGTGATGCAAGCTGATAATGCTTTACAGCAAGCCTGATTTCATCTAACGTACCATTAAGGTAAAATAGTCATACAATTCTTTTTCTGGATAGCAGCTATTTGGTATAGTTTCTAAACAACTAGCTACACCAAAATACAGGGTAGCATGCAACTGCTGAAATGGGAGCCTCTGGACACATGAAGAGGCGGAACGTTTCAGTTTTTATCAAATAGTGACAAAAATTCCCAGACACAGTACCTTTAGTCACAGTTACAGCAACAAAATGACATGCATCTTTAAAAGTTATCAGATCTTACAATTCAACAAGAATTGCATTAACAAGGGTACTTTTTTCCCTTCCCCACCCCCAAACTTTGTCACACTTTCCAGTGTTTTTGCAGGACACTAGCCAGTTCTCTCACCCCCATATGATGACGACAAGTTCAAACATCATTCAGCTGGTTATTCCATATAATATCTAGTACAGAGACTATGTTAACAAAGTTGCTAAATCTCAGTTTTACAAACTATTTGTTACAGGCAAGTTTCCCAGATTAAGCTCTCTGCTGACTGAGACAGCCTTAAACACAGGGAATTCTGAAAGCATTTATGTATTAGGTAATTTGCATACCTCCTGTCCAAAAAGACTTCTTATAAGATTAGTACAAGGCCAGCTAACAGGAACTAGACTTTCATGCAGACATTAGCCATACTGCTAAGTCTAAACAGGCACTCATAACTAGCCATGAAAGGGTCCACTGAATGTTTCTTCCTAGATAGCATCCTCCTGTACATCTAACAAGAGGCAGCTGTATTGCTGCTCAGCAGCCTGAAGTTTAGTAGTTATTTTAATAGGGTGGGGGTCTACTGCAGTAGGCTTCAGAAGCTGCACACAGTGATGAAAGCTTCCTGTTGCAGCCTCCAACAACTCTTGCACACCATCATTCTCAATACAACAACCAGCATCTTTTTCTGGACCACCAAGACATTTTTCTTCCATTTTAACTTCTACAGTTAGGAGTATTTAAATACAAATATCAAACCTTCACATTTGAGTTCTCTCTTAAAGCCCAAGCAAGCAACTAATACTGAATACAGACAGCAGTCTGGAGGTTTCAACTTGTTTTCTGACATGGCTCTGGTCTTCTATTAAGGGGCAGTGTATATTTTACTGTCCTGTTTTCTCATTCCAAAACACAACTTCCTTGCTTGCAGAAGACATCATCTGTTTTCCAGTTACTCAAAAGAGAAAGTAACATTTTTATTTATAAATCCAAGTGTGGTTTTTTTTAGTGAACATTTAAGCAAGTAACATGTAGGATTTTCCCCATTAGGGGAGTTCCCCAGCAGTTGTTCCCTGAACTGACAAATGTGAATCATTTCACACAAAAAAAACCCTTCACATAATCTCCTGTCTGGATTAGTGATTATGATGGGGATGTCACAACACTCATCCAGCAGTTTTCAGCAGGGAAAATCCCAGATTTAAAATTGCTGGTTTAAACAAGTCTTTTCAGCTCATTCCTGACCCAACTCAAAGCCTGCTGGAGCAATGCAACTCAAGCACATTTTGCTCTTGGATCAGAGAGACAAATCACACTACCGTGCTCTCCTTCAGAAAATCCACTGACCCAGCAGCCAAAGACTCTGCACCCAAACTGGCATAACACTAACATCAGGCTCCTTTTTTACTGCCAGTTATAAGCACAGGAGACTGAACTAGAGACTCTGTAATACTATGTCATTTAATGGCTTCTTAGTTGGAGGCGTCCCAGCTTTTATTACAGAAATAAAGCTATAACTGTTAGAACTGGAATTCCAGCAGGAAAATCCAAAACAGCAAACTACTGCAGATATAGAAGTCTGGAAAAGTGTTGGGTTTTTTCTTTATCTGTCTGTGCAAGGCTAGAGTTAGGGGGTTTTTTTGTGCTACGGGTTGGAGAGGAAGAAGGTGATCAAGGTCACTTGTCACACAACTTGCTTTTTAATAACAGCAAGAAAAGTTTAGCGATAAACTGAAATCAGAAGGGATCCAACAGCAAGCTGTTGTCCAGCATGATCAAGACACTAAAACAACTTCTAACCCTATCAACACTGTACATGTCTCTAAATTATGGCATCCAGCTGGGAGTGTTTAATCAAGAGGCACAGTATATTTTTGACAAAACTTAAGAACAAGTCTCCTGACTTAATACAGGTTTGGATTGAACTAGCTTAATGCAGCAAGTACCAGCTGAGGCTACTAAGCACATAAACATAGGTTAGAGAAATTCAGTCCTATTCAATAGATTTAACAAACAAGTCTGGAGAATAAACATTCTAAAAATATTATGAAATATTCACTAAAACAGCAATCTAGAACCACTGCTATGTTAAAACAGATAGACAATAGTTAATCAATCTAAATATTCCATAGTTGTCTCAGGTTCCTAACATCATTTTGTTTTGTCAGGTGATCTTTAATTATGTCACTTTTAGTCTTTCTGCCCCCTTAAACTGCAATTAATTCTTAATTTTTGCCTACATCAGCAGTTCTCCCTCCAAGAATCTTTTTGCCCAGGGCCTCTGGCAGAGACAGAACTATCACCTTTAGCCATCTTCTATTTGTCTAAATATTTAATCACTAATTGTTTCTTTGCATTTGAAGGGTTTAAACACCTCCTTGTGACTTCTAACCACTTTCAATTATGTTGTAATCCAATGTCACTTTTTAAGAGAAAGCAAATGGTGATTACATTCACCAAGTACTGTATTAGCTTCCCATTAAACAGGCCTCCTCTATAAACTGGAAAAAGGAGAAAAGTTCTTCTGGATTCTCTGATTTTTCTTCCTGCTCTCCAGCCTCCTGCATTCAGCTCTGGCAGCCAAAAAACACTATAAGACACTAACAGTTGTGTCAAATATCAATTTTGGCTCTTAGCTAAAGATGCCATGTTTATGGCTTGCGGGTCAATGTCAGCCTTTTAAGTCCTTTCCGAGCACCAAATGAACTTATTTGGGAAACTCAGTACACTGCCAAAAAGCAACAGATTTAAGAGTGGGACACTTCAATAACAGCCAGACCACAAATAGACACTGTTAATTAAATTACCTCAGGTCTGTTTTGTGAAAAGATTCCTATATATTGAGTATGAGATGGTTTGAAGCCTCGGTGGAGTAATGCAGAGCCCACACACTCTGCTCTGTCTGAAACCTGGAGGGGCAAAAAAGAGAAAACAAAAAAATTGAGAGCAAGCTCATCAATACACACCCCTCAGAATGTTATTTTACCTTAAGTCTTACAAAAAGACCAATAACTGGTATTAAGTAGACAGAAGTTTTCTAGGCTATTTTGGATGTTCTCTATGACTTTGATAACCTAAAATATTGCAGTGCCATTACACTGCACTGATCATAGACACTATACTTGCACTCCATATGCAGCAGAAGAAACACTTTACCCAGTTGAACTTGAGTGTTAAGCATAAATTTAGGTGTTAAGCTCACATACATAGATCTGTTTTGCTGTGTCTGTATTAAAGCCCAGAAGTGACCCTGGAATTATTCAGCGTTATATTTCTGCTCAATCACAAGCACTACATACGCCATCCTCCTACTTCATTCAGTGGCTCTGGGAATAGCATTTCTCCCTTTCAAAAAGGGGGAGAATAACAAGGCAAAACCCAGCTAGTTCTATATACAAAGCTTAGGAAGGCAGTTTCCTAAATTCTTTCCATATAGCACATGACCTGAATCCATATTAATCACATGACACAAACCAAAAAGCTTTAATAATAGGAGGTTGTACCTAACAAGTGCCCAGCAAAATCACCCTGGAAAAAGTGAGTTCTGCTACATACAAAAAGTGTTTAATGACCTTAACAGTATGCAATAGGCAATGTTTATGCAAATTTGAAGACAATAACTGATTAAACCAGGAACAACTCAAGAGTGCACAGCTGTTCGCAGAGATTTGCATAAAGATATTTTTAGCAATCACAAAGGACCATGCTACTAGTTAGAAGCATATCTGTTAACACCCATACAACCATCATTCAGCACTATGGAGACAAATCGTCAAGAAGCACAAATAACACCTGTAGATAGGACTTTTCCTAGTGTAAAACAAGCCTCCCAGAAGCAAGCACCTAAAGTAGTACGAGTCTGAATCCCTGAATACTACTTCAAAAATGCAGCCCTTCAGAGGCAGTGTCCAAGTTCTAAACAATTCAGCAATGAGATGCTAAAAAGCTGCCAAGATAACCCAAAAAAATTCTGAATAAAACCATTAAACTACATAAGCACAGGAGATACTCTACTCTTCTCCCCCTTGCACATATCTGAGGCTGCTCTTTTAAGATATTCTAATAGGAACTAGAAGCTTTCACCAATATTCTCCTACTACTTTAACACATCTATAAATAATTAATATTTGTTATATCACATTACTAGACATTGGATCAATGGTCTCAGCAAGCAAAAGCAGATCTAGCACTAAGAGAAACTACTTACCTCTTTATAGGAGATCCACTCATATGGCTGGTTTGGTTTTCTAACACCTAGACATGGACCATTATCTAAAAAATTATAATCAAAAGTTACTCAAAATTTAACCCCCAACTTCTCTATCCTGACACCAAACTACACTCAGTGTTAAGCCTCTAGATTCTTCAGAGACACCTTCAGAGCACATTTTTTTAGAGGGGGCCAGGGAAGGAAGCTGGGGAAAGACATTGGGGCAACAAGGTTGGTTTAGGCTAAGGAACACAGCACTGACATTATTCACACAACTCTGCTTCATAAGAGGTCACAGTTAAATTTGCCTTCAAGACAGCTCACATCCAGTACATTTATCATATTGCTAGGCAGACATCCCCTAACCCCAGCTGCATTTCAAAAGAACCCAGACCTTTAGTTCTGACATACTGTTGAAAAATTTTTAAAGTTAAACTTACTTGATACTTGCACACCCCTTTGGAAGATATCATAAACTGTTCTCACATCATCATAGTAGTAAATCAATAGTTCATCGCTGTTAAGAAGAGAGGACCTTCGAGCATGCTCACCACCCTAAGAAAACCAATTAGAAAGGTTTAGACACATTTGTTGGTTGTAAACGAACAGGAATTTCCTGAAGGAATAAGAATACCTCATCCATTAAGTTTTTTTATGAGCCTTGGAAAATTCTGCTTAAGAGAATTTCAGTTCTTTTCACCACCAGGGGAAAAGATCTGCAAGGTTTCCTAGGATGTTGTTTAAAGAGTCAGACTGCTCCCTGCATTACTAAAAATCTGTCAGGCAAAAATCTTGTTCCTCAGCTACCTGTGATAGCACAGAAAAAACGAGAACCACAAAATGCCCTTTGACACTCCTTACTAGACACAGGTTTTTTATTAAGAAATATTTTACTCTATTATTGCAGTATATAGTATAATTAATTCCATCAAGCTTTCTGAATCACTCTAGCCTTGGAGCTCTCTAGATACAATATTAATGCTGAGATCCTAATCTACTTTTCTAATTAAGATTATAAAATATAATCACATTTCAAACTATGGTTTCAAAACCTAAATTATTTTAAGGGCCAACAACACTCTAAAACAGGTGTTCTCCTAAATAAAATACTCTACACCTGATCAAAATTTGAGTCCTTTAATCCAATTTCAAGTTCCATCTTACAAAAAAAGGCTTCCTCCAATCTAATTAGAGGCAGTCAAGACACACTACCTTGAGGATTAAAATCACTGTTTTTCAGCAGGTACACATTTACATAGGCTACAACTGGAAGTCAAGACAATATTTTAATCATTTGTAGTTTTAACATAGCCTTTTGAAAGAGACTGATGAAAATCAAGTTTCACAAATTGCAGTTATGCAATATTATTGGGCCACATTTATTAGTCCTGCTATGGTAACAGACACCTTACAAGCAAGTTGTTAGCAGGAAGAACCTCAATGGTTAAACAGAAGGTCTTGGATAAACATTGTATAAGATTTTCTCTCAGTGGGTATAGTCAACTACTGGCTCTTTCACAAAGAGAAATTCTGTACCAACTAAATCTGTGACCGAATTCTGACATCATCCACAATGTCAAAAACCTATTCATATGCAATCATAGGCTCTTCCCAGCCATTGGTTTATTTTCCTGTTTCCAAAGTACCCTGGAAGACCAGAGAGCATCTGTTCATGTATAAGCCAAATGCAGGTTTATCTACAGAAGATGTCATATTGCCCGTGTCCACAGAAGAGAGCTAGCACATTAAAGGCATGTCAGAGAGGAAAAAATATTTTTAACACTAAAACAAGTCTAACTTGTTTTCACAAAATGCTATGTGCAATGCACTGCTTGCCACTCCTTTGACAGTAAGCAAAAGCCTACACTGTGAACATGACCCAGAACAAGTTAATGACTGGCTTACCTCTAAAAATTTGTAACATTAGAAATTCAAGAGCACACTTGCACTCAAACCAACATCTACTCTATGGAAAATTAACAGATCACTAGTACATGTCTCTGCCTAGGAAGAAAAAAGCAAGACTGCTTACGTTAGTGCACTGGTTTCACAAATCTTGGATAACCAAGGTTAGCGTCTAGATTTTCAGTTTTACCACCTCTGGAGCTAACCCAAGGAAGATCACACAATGTAGTTTATAAGCACAGTCATAGGTAACATCAACAAGTTCAATGCATCAGCACCGTGTTTGATGTACTTATCTTAAGCCATTACTTGGCAACAGTCAAGAAATATTTGTTTTCTCCTCATGTGAGCTACTCCTGTTTTGTTTACACACCCTATTACTCAGCACCACAAAACACAGTTTTTGCAGGGCCTGAGGCACTAACCAAGTTTGAGGATAAGACTTGTCAGACAGCACACTGCTTAAGGAGACACTGCACTGTCATTCTGAGAAGGAAAAACCTCTAACAGACTACTATTGAAGAGACCCCATGAGTTCTCATGAGTTTTCAGTAAAGGGAACCATAACCAACTTACGGTTCTGCTTACCTTACTCTTTTTCCCCAAAGTAAAGTGAAATTAACTGAATTTCCAACAGCGCTAGAGTAACAGTTTTGCTGAAGAACACCCAGCTCCTTGTGTGAAGGCCATTAGGAGTTCAATGTTATTCTTCAGAAATGCAGTGAAATACACCTGAATATACTGAAGATCATTTAGACTTTACCTTAGGCTCCCAGTTTGAACTCACCTACTAGGCAACGTTATGATTTTGGCCTACATTTTGCTTCAGAGTAGCAAGAACTACAATTTTAAGAGCCTGTCCAAAGGGTCCTTATCCAGAATATTTGTGCACTATCAGCAAAAGTTCTGTTTGCAGCCAATTTTTTTCTAAAAATCACTGGTCACTACAACCAAACATCTGAATCTCAGGGCTGGAATGTTTGGCTGATTTCATACAAGTTATTTGAATGGGATTTAACAGATCTGTCCAGTACAGAGGTAAGCACTCAAAAGGGTTGTCAGTTTTATCGACATGTTTCTTCTATTGCCCAGCCAGGCAATAAAGTCTTATTAGTGTGAGAACAGCAGCTGGTTACTCATGTAAGGCAGCCCTTGCAGGAGCTCAGGGAGTTGCAAGAAGCTGACCCATTACACAGCAAGTGCTGGACATCAAGTAAAGCCTTGGCATCAGTTCAGAATGGCAGCAGCTGAAGGAAACAGATTCATTCTACAAAGACATCTATTACTCTATCAATGCCTGTTTGGGTCACATAAGATGCTGCTTTTGTCCAAGTCATGGGTTTGCTTCTTGTTGACACAGGCTTCTTCGGATTAGCAGTACTGTCAAAACACACTGTTGGCTCCACCATGCCTTGGAGTCAAGGGACCCAATTTCCATTATCCTGAGGGGGAAAGTACACTAGCAAGTGGTGCTTAGGTCACCAACATGCATATTCTGAGCAGCAAGAAGCTAGAGTTTTTAGACAGCCATATAATTTGAAGCGTGCTAATCCCTAGGTAAGCATACAACAACTAAACTCAATCACTTAATAGAAAGACATGCCTTGTCTTTCAAGAATCACTTGATTAGACAAGTACAAGCTAGAGTTCTAGTAGTGTATCAGGAGAATGCAAGGAGGTTTCAAAGTTTTCATGAGTTGAATACCTCTCCCCATATTTTAATGTCTTGTCTTATAAGCCAGAGTGAAATCCAAACTCTTACTACTAGAAAACACTGACATCCTACTGTTTATTTATATGCTATCCTTCTACATGCTTTAACAGAACTTGAGCCAAATGGAAGTATTCGGGTTTTTAAAGCAAGATGTAATATATTTGACAGCCATACACCTGGACTCACATCAGTAGCCAAAGTTGTCAGCTATTAATCACCAATGGGAAGAGCAAATTGGAATAAGACAGATCCAGATGTGCCTACAGTTACAGGCATTATTAAGGGTGTACAAGTTTTGCAAAAAAATGGACTAATGCCCTATTTCTACCATTACTGTAGCATTGAAATTCTTAATATAGTGCATGATTGAGTACAGCATGAGTCTCAGCAATGCAGTCCCACACTAATAGGACTTTCTTTAGAATTACTCTTCATTAATCCTGTCTCTCTTCCTACAGACAAGGGATTCAAGTGGATCCTGAAAGATCTTCACATATACCTCTGAGAAGTTCCCCTGAAGAAAGATCAGTTTGGGAGCTTTGAAGACAAATTTCTTTCAGTGAAATGTAACTGTAGTATGCATAAAGATCACGCTCCACATCTTTTAATTGTGGCATCTGCTCTAGAAGAGCTGATACTTTCAGTAACTCTTTGTACTGACACTCAACTAAGCGTGCAATCTTTATGCTCACTCAGTGATGGTTAAAATGGGTCACTGGGTGCTGGCATAACAAATCAAAGCTTTCCAGAGATGGGGAGTGACCTGGAACAGCAGTAAATAGGATTTTTTTTCTCCCATATAGTTATGGAGATTAGCAGAACATGTAGAAACCCTACTCCAGTCACTGACTTCATTTAACTTTGTTAGAGGCCAAGAAAATAAGTCACAAGAATTAAGCAGAAGCTTATTTACAGTTCAGAATTTTCATTGATAAACAGGTAGATCAGATATGAAAACAGCAGAGAATAGGAATTGCCTTCTGCCATGTCTTTTTTGAAGTACGTTACTTACTCCCTAGACCTTTTAATATTGCATTGCTTAGCCAGAAAAAAAAAGTTAAGACATAATTTGAGAGCAGTATTTGATATTTTTTTTTCTACAGAAGTAAAAACACATGTATAAGAATGCAGTAAGTGAAGTGAAATTCTAAGCAAAATGTAGCAAGAAACTGAACCCCAAGCACTATATTACACTCTTGTTACTGTTAAGAAGTACTATTTCTAACAGACACTTGAAACTTGCTTCAAAGCATACATTCTCATTTGATTAGTTTGGTACAGTTCACAACATTAAGGGCTGTATCTGACATCTCAGTAAACAAAACTAGATAGATCTTGCTCATTTCAACACATTCTCAAAGTTTGAGCTCTTGTTATCAAGACATGCTAACACACTCATCTGTTTTTCACTTAAGTTTTACTACTGTTCAATCTTCCTATTAAAATGTATTTTCTGAAGACGCAATGAAAAATAATGCTGTTATACCTATCTTGCTCTGATCAGAGATCTGATGTTAATTAGTACAATATGGATCAATGATGCATTAAGTAGTTTAGGTGAGTCTCATAATACCAAACAATGATTCAATCATGGAATCCAGCAGTGATGAACAATTCAGCTTGAAGAGGTAAAGGCAGTGAACTGAGACTGCTGTCAAGAGCCTCAAGCAAATAAACATTTATCACTGTTTTTATGGCCAGTTAAGAGCCACAGTTTTACCATCTTCCAATGCAAAGCCCCCCAGATTTGCTGAAGTCTATACTGACTAGTGGGGTCCTCCACAGCTCAAAAGCTTTCACAGCTAGTTTATTCCAGACACCAAACAGGCTGCTCTACAACACTACACCACCCACTGTCAGGCTGCTTTCAGGATTGGGAAAGCTCACCAGTAGAAGCAAGATCTAACCTCTGGATCCTTACTCAACATGTATTCCTTGAAAAGAGGTATTTTTGGCAATTATCACATTGCTGGAACATATTTTTGTTTCCCCTTTGTGTACTTAACAGCAGACCATTACTTGCTATAGTAACATGACATGCCAGTAAGCCTACTGTATACCATACTGGGAAGAAGATTAGGAAATAAATGCTGCTAACTAAACTTTTGAATGAAGGGGTCAACTAATGCTTCATACTTCAATGTCAGTATCATGAAATATTGCAAAGAGTGACTGATTTGAGGCTATGACAGGAGTTTGCTTTGCTGAAGTTCATGAAAGTTTACCTACTGTAAATCTCAAACTGCTCTGCCATATTTCTTTACATCAGTTTGTAGTCACACGTACTCTTAAACACAAGAGGTCATGTTAATTGCATTTGATACAGGACAACTAGATGCAGTTTAGCCACACAAAAGAATGGGCTGTAAAGGGAGTTGCAAGTATACATAAAAAAAGTCTATAGTGGTAGTTTGACTACCAAGAGTAATGCAAGAAACTGTCAGCCTTACAATCCTACATTTTGCAATTATCTCCTTTGAAGATCACACCCTTTCAAAGCTGTCTCCTTCCTTCAAAAGGAGGAAACACCTTGTCTGCCCTGAAGAAATACAGGGGCACTCTTGAAAGAATAAAATAAGTGGTAAAACCTTGACTCTGTAGCAAACAGGGGAATTGGTATAACTGCTGCTCAGGAAACCCTAGCCATGTAATCAGTCATCTATATTTGCTTCTAAGCAACAGTTCCTCCCAGTCAGACTTTCCATATTTGACTTCACTATTAAAAAAACACCACCTAACAGCAACTGTCTGCCTCTAAAAAGCACAAGACAAAAGCTAAGCTAGCATATCCAGAGTTCAG
>NW_010522621.1:37319-46008 GCF_000687285.1 Phaethon lepturus
TTGCTCTACGGCTGAGATCTCTTGGCAGGACTAATATATCTTTCCACAGATCATCTGAGGACAGTTAGTACATTCTTCATGCCTGTAACCCAATACAAAGTCTCATCTGTCAGCTATTATAAGCTAAATATTATAAAGGAAAATTATTAGCCTAATCAGTATATACTAGCATACATACTCTGACCCCGAGACCTAATTTAATAGGTCATCATGTAAACATGTGGCCAGGAATTGAAAACTACACTGTGCCAATTCCAACATTGACAAGTTTCCTACCACCAGTCAGAGCAGAAGCTCAGTTTTCTCAGGCCAAAGTCCTTCTCCCATGCTAGTTACCACTACGATGACCTCAACCCTCAAATTGGTTTTCAGATTCAGAAAGCCAGAAACCAGAGTTCAAGCCATATTTCAGAAAAAACCCAACACGCTCTGAAACGTATTTCCTTCCACACTACAAGTTTAGAAACACTCATGTAAGTGAGTGTTTGGTCTCAGAGCTGCCTTCAAGCTTCAAAATTCAGCAAACAGCATCCATCAAGTGACACTTACCTCTACTTCCACGGACTGCATTGCTAAATCACATGGTGGTTTTAGTGCTTTTGGTCTTGTTGCATACCAGTAGGTCGTGAGAGCTGCGAAAGCACCAAAGCCCATCAGCGTATTTGTCGGAAGGGTGCGCACATACTGTCTGACATCTCCAAGTTCTGGCATGCGTAGGTGTCTAAACAACTCATGTGCTTGCATTGCAGTTCAGTGCGGTCAAACTGATGCTGGAATCTGTCAATAGGAAAGAAAGTTACACAGAAAGATTTGAAATCCCCTTACGATTCACTGTTGTTGTAGGAGAGCAATGTATGCTTTGTCCTGCTAGCTTCCCACTACCAATGGCAGGCAATACCTTTAGAATTCTGTGCTGCCATTATGTAAGCAAGCAATTACTAGTTTTACTCAGAACACTTTGGGCTGACAGGAGGCAGTTTCTCCAGGGTTTTAATACTACTTTTAACAGACACTGCATTATAACAAATCTTTAGCCTTTTTCTGAAGGACAGCATTTCACAAATGCTGAAGAGTTAGTTGAAGAGTAGCTATACTATAAAGCTGTTTAAACAGTAAGTGTCAAACAGGGAAGTCAGGGAACAGGAGGGCAGGCATATAAGATACTGACTTGCCTGCATTAACCTAACAGCAAGCATCCTAATCCTATAGTAACGCAAGAGAAGCAGCGTTTTTTCATCGTAGTCCGGTACAATAAACTCACTCCCTCTTTTCTACTCTCCCTGCAATCAAAGCTCACTACAGCAAGCTGCCTTCACAGCCCATATCCTCCCATAGCTCCTTTACGCTAAGCGAGCTTCCTATTTCTCCCAGCACTATGCCAGCAATTTATCTCTGGTCATGCGGCAGACTAAAGCAGCCTCTAAGGAGGCCCAGGGCAGCAGCACACAGCAATACCATCAAGCACAGGAAGCACATTTGATTTGTCACGTTCACACAGAAGGAAGAGCCGCAAGAGGTTGCTCCCCGCCAGCTCCCGCTGACATGGATATTCCACAGCAAGAACGGGGCGGGGAGGGGGGGGGACCGCAGTCAGCTCAGCCGGTGCTCTCCTCTACAGCCAAGGTCTCCCGGGACGTCTGTCACATGCCAAACCCACCAGCTCCTGCCCAGTAGGTGAGAGGTAAGCAGCAGGCAGCCAGCCTGCCCAGGGCCAATGGCAACCCGCACCCCATCACCCCACCGCCCACTGAAGGCTGCCTGCCTGCCCTGCCGGCAGCGGCCCCAAAACCCCGTGCCTGCCCTGCCGGCAGCGGCCCGACAGGCGCCTGTCGCCTGCGCAGCCTGCTGCCACCCAGGGAGGGCTGGCAATGGCCGCTGTCGGGGTGGGGTGGGAAGCAGCGCTTTCCTGCTTGCCCGAAGAGCCATGGTGTATTTCGTCAGATAATTTAGGTCCAGCCATTTCCTACGGACAATAAACAAAGGACCTAAAGAATGTCAAAAATATGTCTTTAAATAGCTAGAACATACTGTGTAACAATACCCCGCTGCAGGATGGCAGTGTAGGAGACACTGAAATTTAAACAGGCAGAATTATATGCTTATTACTTTTAAAACCAACCATACCAGTCTAAGTTTTCATATTTCTACAGGAAAATCTCTAGTTTACAGTCTGCCCTTGAAATCTTTACTGCTCCAATCAGTTATTCAACCAGGCAACAGAAGAGTTGTCTAGTTCACAAAAAGTCTAACTAGTATTTGGACAAGGATTTGCTAGAGACAGCAAAAAAGCCATAAAAATAGGTCAAAGGGCCCATGGTTTCACAATGGCAGGAGAAAGACAGGCTGAAGTAAGGTCACAGATGGGGGCAGTGTCAGGATGGAATCAAGTTCCACCTCTGGAAGGGTCCCAGACACATGGAGCACTCCCCAGCCTGCAGGCACTGCCCTGTCTCCCCCACACTTTTCTTTGCTTTTATGGCATAGCCTCAGGGTACAGGGCTGCATCACCTAGATATGCAGCACAGGGCCACTACAAAAATGCCTTTTGGTTATTTGCACTGCAATACGCAGCATACTGTGCTCAAAATCCACAGCACACCACCACTGGAGTAATGGAAAGCAGAAAACAACTGAATATATTAAAAAGGAACCTCTTCATTTCCCCTTGGCATAGAAAAAAATTTAAAAATCAGTTACTGAATTAGCAGTTAGGATAACAATGCTGTTGCTTTTCATGCATCAAATCATGCTTATTAGCATTGCAAGCATGCAAACTACCTCTTCAGTTTTAATATACACAGATGAACAGCAAGAATAAAAAGTCATTCCAACAAGGCGGTCTCGGCTTACAAGTCAATTTTGGGTATATCATAGACACCATGTTATGAAGCTAGAAAAAGGGGGCTATAATGTGTGTAAGGGCTAAGAGGAAGCTTAGCTCTTTCCTCCTTAAACCCCACAATAGGCACCTTTGACTTTCAAAACAACAGATACTTGCTTTCCTCTCTGCATTAGTCATGTGTCCTGCACACACACTATATGATTTAGGAATGCAATGTAATTGGAGAATTACTCTTTCAAAAGGCTGTGGTGCTATTACTGCTAACAAGAACTGAAGTAAACATGATCATTTCATTCACATAAGAGTCCCATTGTAGTTAAGGAGCTGCTATGACTTCAGCTTAGATGAAGAGAGATGCACACCGCTACTTTTCATTTCCTTGACCAGTTGTTTGCAGTGCAGCCTGTAACATAAAACCTTTCGTGAGCAGTTATACTGCAAGTTATCAGTTACTTAATGATACATTTTACTGCTTAGGTTTATATTGATGGATGACTCCTTTATCACATCTTCTGCCTCATCAGCACAAAAATCAAAGTTAGGACAGTTTTTCTGCAAGACTAAGCAATTCTTAGTTTTAACACTATCTGCCAAGTCATATCAACTCTTTGTTTTCTGCATTTAAGACAAAGCCAGATGCAACAGGGAAAATAAGTTCATTCTTAACATATGCATCCAAATATGACCCTCCAAGAACAGAGGCTTCAATGCCTCCTAGCCTTCTTTGATTCATCTCAGTATTTACTTGGCTCACGCTCCAATCACATCAGACATCCAGGGTGTTTACTGCGACCAAAAAGAGCAGTTTAGAGCCTTTACATTGAGATACAAAGATCTTCCCAGTGGAGCTACGATCTGGCTTTCTGTCCTTTTCCTCAAGGAAGGACCCAGCTACATCTGCTCACTCAAGACAAGCAAAAAAGCCATGCTCTCTTCACAAACTCAGGTCCTGCAATTGCTTCTCATCCAGACAGCACCTGGGTGAGAAGAGAAGTACCAGTCTATGATACTCAGGTTGCTACATGTAGCAAAACACTTGGAGCAGAATGGACAATGTTTGAGGTCAAAAGCACTTCTTCCTCAATACAACTAATAGACTGTGGTTTGTTTGCAAATTTAGAAACAATACCAGACAAATATGGGAAAGCGGTTTTAATGACAGAGCAAAACTGCTTCAGAGATAACTACCTGTCCTGGCCACCTCCACAGAAACAGCAGTTCCCAAAATCCAGCCCATGAAAGCATCCTTCTGACTCATCATACCAATTTGGTTAAGGAGTTCTGTACAGCTCAGACAAAGCCAGCTCTCTGCTCACACACATGCGCACGCACACCCTGCGGCACCCAAGACTCATTCTTTACAGCAGAGCCAGTATCTCAAGGCAACGACCCAAGTTGGCAGGACTCTGCCACTCTTTGCTGCTCCTACTCTCCGCATACAATGGGCTATTTACAGCGGGCAGCAGCCTGCCCATTGTCTATCCATAGCCAGACATCGTTCGAGTGCAACGGAAGAGAACAGGAGAGCAGCCGTCAGCTTCTGTATTGCAAAGAAAACAGCCCCAAGAACCAATGGCCTCTCTTCCTCCCTGTCCTAATATTTAGACGAACAGCAAGCACACTAGCACTGCAGTGGCCTGCCATAAAGAAGTGGCCGTGTTATTTCTACAGCCTCTTGCAGGCAGGAGAAAGCTATGAGACAAGTTACCCATCTCCTATTATGAACAAAATGGCACTAAGACATTTTCACAATGATATGCTGGAACACGGGATCAGCCACCCATGTATCTTTGAGTTATCCTGATAGCTACTTGCCATTGCAGTTTGTTGTTTTCTTACTGTTACAGGTTATGCTGCACAGCTCCCACAGACGTCCGACTTAAGTCTTTCCCCACTCATCCTTTGAAATGGCAAGTGCAGAATCACATTCCAGCTCCTTTATTGAGTATAAAAGAGGGTACAACAAATAGCTTTGGCTATTAACAAGCTAAATCCTTTTGTCTGAATAAAATACATAATCCTAATCTCAGAGTGCATGTACAATCAGCTTAAATTTGAGTCTGTCCAACCTGTCCCAGATACATGCTCCCACCACCCTCTTCATGCTGGCCAGGCACTCTGGTTGCACAGTCACACCAGGGAGGTGATATGGCAAAGACCATTTTCCTGGGTTAGTTCTGATGCTAGTTCCAAGCTAAATCAACTCTTGTCTGGATGACCAGATAGGCACTAAGCTCCCAGAAGCAAACAAGACAGCACAGCTGGGGAAGAAGGTGGACTGTTGTAATACTACACCTTAAGCATGCAACTCCTCCCAGGATTTTCTCTCTCTGCCCTGCAGTCAAGGCAGTAACTTGACTGAGGTCTTGCAATCACCTCTGCTAGAGCCAAACTGTAACAAGCAGGGAAACCACAACAACCCTCAAGATACAGCAAAGGAGCATACTAATTGAGATCTGAAGGAGAATCCTCAGTTTAAGCCTTGTATAACATGAATATGATAGCAAGATGTCTCCTGTGGTACAGCCTGTCATGTATGACATGACAAGCCTCTCCTTAGCCACAAAGGACTTTCCTGAACAAACCAAGTACTGTTGAACTGTCTATTCCACTACCCTGCCACTGCCCTCCTCCTCCACCTACCCTCCCCCCAATTAGAAAAATAAATATCTCATCTTACCCAGAATCACCTAGATCACCCAGCCAGGCTTCAGAGCCATAAACCCTCCTTTTAAAGCACTTTCCTGCAACAGCAAAGAGGGGGGAACTAAAAAGCTGTTAGTGAGGAACCCATCCCATGCACAGATAAGAACCAGCAGGTCCCCCCACACACACCTCCAAATACCCTTCAGCCCCCCAGTCTGGCTATGAGCAACTGCAGGGCATCATGCAGTGGTTCAGGTTGTCTCTGCTGGTTCAGCTTCTGTTCCTGCATTTGGGACAAGGCAGGACCAGAGGGAAGCAGCCTACAAGCTGGATTCAGCCCCACCAGTTGGGCCACAGTGGTTTACTTCATAAGCTGCAACTGAAGTTACGACTCTTGCTGCAACCTTTAAGGAGCACTACATCTGATACTGATGTGTCAAGGCTCTGTCCCCATCTACAAGGAAAGTCACAACCCTGTCCTCAGACTTTTGGCTGCAATTCTCTTGCAATCAAATGGAACACCTGGATTCTTGCCTCTTAATGATGTCCAACAAGTAATCTGAGTGCACACCAATGAGATCACTGGAGTCAATTCAAGTTCAGAAGCTGAACCACATGATGAGAACCTGCTCAATGCCTTTTGTGCAATTACAGTCCTTGCTCACCCTGTATATTAAGGAAAACCAGTACTTCCCACTAAAACCTTTGAGACAGCAATCAATTTAAGTTTCCTTTGGTGGAGGTCTATACACATAGAACTGTCACTAAACAGTCTTACCAGTTTTTCATCTTCAAACACCACAGAAGATGCTTACAAATATCTATTTTGCAGCCTAAATTACTATCCATTAGAGTTGCATCCCTGTAACTCTGGTTTGGAAGTACATCATGGCACTACTTTAAATTTAACCTCAATCTGACTACAGTTGAGATAAAAATTACCCTACAGAAGCAAATTGCTGCAAATCCAGCAGCTTTCCGGTGGCATGAACAGCTTCAGTAGATCACACCAACTTATTCATTCTACTCCTCCTTGGAAAAGGCTACTATTCAGAAAGCCAAATATGCAACATCAAGTTAACATATGCTTCAAGTGCTCATCTGAGACTCTGCAAGAATGAGTTTCTTACTCATAATTCTGTCACCTTAAGTCTAGCAGAAGGCAACCTGGGTCAGGAACACTAAGCCACATTGCATCACACTAGATAGTGTTTACATTCAGAAGGATTTTTTTTTAAAAAACATAACCCTTAACATTATGAGACTGGACCAATCAGTAAGTACTTAGGAGAAGCAACCGGTTCACAGACTGACCTTCCAACACCAGCATCACAAGAAAGACAATGACAAACCAAGCAACTCCTTGACCTCAGGTATTAAGGTATCCCTGTATTTCCTCCAAGTCAGTGATAATAAGCATGGTCTTCTAGCTTTCCTAAGAAACTGATCTATCCTCACCAAGCTATTAACGCAGCCCAACTGCAGAGGCACAGTTTTTGAAACAAGACACATGCAGAGTTCTGAGTTTAAGAACAGTAATTCATATATATATAAAAAAAAAGAGTCCTTTTCTGCAAACAGGACATCATGCACTTCTGTAAGCCTTAAATGGTCTAACTACAAAAACACATTTTCCCTCTATAAAACCATGCAAGCTGTTGTCAGTCAGTGATGGACAAACTACCAGTACTATAAAGATTCACATCCTAACCAAAAAGGAGTATTTTACTATCATATTTTACTCTCTGTAGATGAATAACTCCCAATACGAAAGGCAGCAAGAGAGAGCAGATGCCCTGCGTTATCAAGTGTCCTTGTTTCAGGAGTCAGGCGGGATCCACAGAAATGCAAGCCCCTCATCTGCAGGCAGGGTTCAGCCTACCGCCTGTAAAGGTCAATGCTGTACGGCAGTGCTTCCTTGAGCCACACGTCATTGTAAACTCCCACGCAAAACCATTTACCAATGCACAAACCACCTCCCCTCCTATTTGTGAGGATTTCTGGGGAGTTACCACTGGTTATGTTTAACAGCTTAAACTATTTAATATATCTGAACTTGTAATTCATCACAGCAGGGAAGTAGGATATGGCAGGCAACAAATTCATCAGACTACCAGAAGCTAAATTTATCAAACAATATAACCCCTTGGGCCAGAATCTCCCTCTCCCTCCCTGCTGCACATGTGAAAAATTTTGCGCTGTTAGCCTTCTTGAGTCTACCCATTTCAAATCAACTGTATTACCAAGAGTTAGAAAAACAAAACACACAAAAACCTACTCCTGTCTTCTATTGCTCACTAGTGTTGTTTTCTTGGAGGGAAAAGAGAAAAGAAACTGTTTACTCTTCCCCACAGGAGATCAACACACCCAGGGCAGAGAAGGTATAACCAACCTCTATCTCCTCAAAAAACTCCTATGCAGTATTCATTTCTAGTGGAGCAAGAAGGTAGGAGAATCAGCTACAGAGATTTTACTCAAGAAACAGGAGAGTCACTTACCCAGATAACTATGTCAAAGTTGCCTTTCCTTCCATTTTGAATTACTGGTTTTGTTTTTCCACTGATACCAACCTTGTACTTGCCCTTGAAGCAAAAGGCTACTCAGTGCTTTGCTTCTCAAGAACCGAAGACTTACTTCCAACCTCATTTGTAATTGTAAAACAGCATCTACGGAATTTACAAGCTGCCTTTTAAATTCATTTTAATCATTCAGTCCTCAGAATAGGCTAAGGCCGTTTGCTCAAGACCTTGAATTGAGTACACTACATACAACAGCTACTTGTAATTGCAGGCTTTAGATCTTCCCAATCAGCCATCCTCAGGCCTTTTCATATTCTACAAGCAAGCTAGATATCCTTGGACTTTAAAGAATGAGGCAGTAACAGTTTTTTGCATTAATACTGCTATTGTTGCAAGAGGAAAATGTATTTTTCAGTAAACTAAATGCCTTCTTACACTCAGAATTTCTTGATCCAAGAAATCTGATCCAAATCTCTTGAGCTGAGAAATCTCAGTTCATGAGTTTGAGAGCACGTTCCAAAGGCAAATACAAACACTCCTAAGCAGGCTCAGGAGACTGCATGGTTCCCTGTAAAAGCAATGTGGATGAAAAAAAAAATCTGCTAACACCACATGGAATAGCTCTGTGGTGCCGGTACAGATACAGAACCATGGAGTTGACAGCAGTTTCTTTAGATGCCAC
>NW_010522621.1:46039-46516 GCF_000687285.1 Phaethon lepturus
TTCCTATCACAGGAGCTGATCATCATATCTCAGACTCTGACCTGAGCAAGTCATATGTTTAGATGCATTACTAGGTCGAGGAAGGTGTCTAATACCCTAGACAGCTCACAGACATGCCCTTTAGAAATTCAGAAGGCTTCAATTGTTGCAGTTCCTGTTAAACAGGAATGAGAAATGCATGCATCCTAGAACAAAAGCATCGTGTAACCAGGCTAAACCCCTGCGCTGTGGCACTGCAAGTCCTACCTAACAGCAGAGAGGAGGCCTGCAAAGTCAAAGTCACTCAACCTTCCATTTTAGGCCAGCTTGCCTCACGCTACATTTCCACACGCACTCTCAACTGCATAAAAAGAAAAAAAAAGCTTCAGGCGCATGCTGCATTCACGCTTGTAACAACCCACTGGAACACAAGGTCCAGCAACCGTAAACGTTAAAGCCCCTCATGTTAACGCGCAGCACTGCGCTCCCCGGCCCGCC
>NW_010522622.1:0-280 GCF_000687285.1 Phaethon lepturus
TTTGAAAAGTCCTGGCAGTCAGGGGAAGTCTGGAAACTGGACAAAGTCTGGAAGCACTGAACCAACTTTTGGAAAAGAGGACCCTGGGAACTAGCAACCTGCCAGCTCACCTCTGTGCCTGGCAAGATCATGGAACAGATCCTACTAGGAGCTATGCTAAGGCACATGGAGGGCAGGGAGGTGTCTCCTGGGCTGCATCCAAAGCAGCGTGGCCAGTAGGTCGAGGGAGGGGATTCTGCCCCTCTACTCCGCTCTGCTGAGACCCCACCTGCCGTGCTGC
>NW_010522622.1:565-52999 GCF_000687285.1 Phaethon lepturus
GACCAGAGATGTGGTGGATCCTCCATCTCTGGAAACATTCAAGGTCAGGTTGGATGGGACTGTGAGCAACCTGATCTAGTTGCAGGGGGGTTGGACTAGATGACCTTGAAAGGTCCCTTCCAACCCAAACTATTCTATGACTCTAAGTGTTAAAATGGACATTTAAGAAGTAAAGAAAGTATACTATGGTATCTTGGAGATCAGTCATTTAAAAAAACAAACAAACAAACAAACAAACAAAAAAACCCCAGTCACCCGCAACTTTCTGACAGCACTGTTTACTTCTGAACCACACAGACAGACTGAGCCTTGTGGCCACGTGGCTGAGGGACTGAGCACTGCAGTGGTTTCTATAAGGAGGCAAAAAACCCCACGGTTCTACAGAGCATTTCCCTCTCCAAGTTCCCCCAAGCATTACATGGTATCGCCCCAGAAGTACTGAGCCCCAGAAGTACTGAGCCAAAAGAGCCAGGCTGCTAAGAACTTGGAGCCACCCCACCAAATCACAACTTGGTTGATAGCAAGAAGTAACTAAAAAAGATTATTAACTAAGTTTCTAACTACTATTAAATGGAAGAAAGTCCAGTTTGCTACAGAAAGTACATCTCTCTTCAGTTCACACTGCTCGCCATACTCAGCTGTTCCCCATCTTTCATAATACTGACATTTATAGGAGTTGTATAAGCTAGAAACCACCATCATTACAAATACAGGTTGTTTTGTAAAGCAATTTAAACAACTAGAAGCATTTATTGCAAACCAGCTTCTCTCTTCTACCATTTACAAGAAGGCCAGTAATAAGCAAATGCACGTGTACCAAAAAACGTTCATGAAACACAAACTGATTTAATTAAAATTGATAAGAAAACAAACTGAAGGAATAAAAACTCCAGATACATAGCAATTATTAATTATGAAGCTGTTGATGATCTTGGAAAAGCATTTGGGAATTCATGACCAAGTATTGAGCCTTGAATTCTGAGGGAGGGAACAACCACAACCTTCTAAGTCCTTCAGCACCACCGCACATAAAACTGTACTACTTGATGTATTTTTCCATGAACTTTTTGTGAAATTCTGATCGCAGAGTATCATTCACAAATCTTTTGTCCTTTTTTGTTTCATCTATTCCCTTGGCACAGTTCTTGAAGACGACATCATCATCCCATCTGAAAACAAGCGTTTTTAGCTTCAGTAAGTTTGTATAAAAAGTAGGTGCAATTTACAACAATATATAAATGAAGTTTGGCCTTCCCATTTAAATGTACTAAGAACAGCTAGTCATTAGGATTTGATTTTAGTCTTAAAGAAAAAAAGATCTATTTTTTTTTAATCCAAGCCATCTCCTACGTACTCCTGAATCAGAAGTGAGATGAGTATGAGTAGATTACAGGTTATTTTGTTGTTTACAGAAGATGATGACTACTTTAATTTAATGGCCCTAATTTTGATAGACATAAGAGTATTTGGAATATCTGCAAACAAGAACTGTATTCAGAAAAAGGCTCATATTTATTAATTCTAGTTACACTAAAAAAAAAAAAAAGAAAGAAACAAAAACCCCAACCCAGATGATTTTAAAGGGGAGCATACCATCAAACTTGTTGAAAAACTTTGGTCCTGTTACCTTTTGTATCATTATGAACAATGTTAGACAAACACAAATCTCAACCTCTCTACCTCTTTCTTAACACAAAGTAGGGGGATGATTTTGTTCAGAGAAATGCCCTAGACAATCACTACATGCATCAGTATCCCAGTTCTACCTTACACCGCTTGTGACAAGATCTGAGGAAGGAAACAAAAACCAACGGCAGTGATGACCTTTTCAGACTGAGTAATGAGAGGGAGCAAGGGGATGGGTATCACTGTACAGACTGCACACTACCTCCTCTTCACTTTGAAGTTTGCTTGAGGCTGTGCTGGCCCAGTAAGGTTCAGCAGTGGGTTACCACTCAGAATGTTCTCCATCCGAATTCTTTCTTCTTCAGCCTTTTGCTCTTGTTCCTGAGAACCAGAAATGGATACGTTACTTTTCTGGGCCATTTTTCTCATCTAGTTGGTAGTGGTAAACATTGTTTAGCTGCAAACATCCGCACAGACAGAGCTTTAACTCCTAGCTTAGACTTCTCAGAGCATTTGACATGCGTATGAATAAGGATAGAAGCAGAGACACTCTAAAGAGCTTAGCATGGCTAAAATACTGTCAATCTAGCAACACTCCTATCTGCTCTACTTACCTCTGATGTTCCACCAAATATTCACTTAGATTCTAGCTTTACCATTTCCATATTTATTATATTAAAAACTGTATGCAGATTAAAAGATTTTTTTTTTTCTTCTCAAGAGAAAAGAGAATACATTATACAATATTCATTAAGTGGAAGAAACCTTATAGCATGTTGAAACTTCTCTGTCATCTTCAACCATCTGCTTGGGTTTTACAACTACAGCTTCCTTAGGGACCAGTTAAAAAGAAAATTGAGAAATTTAGCAGTGGATGTCCTAAGACTATTTAAGAGTTCCAATATTAAGGAGCAGAAAACTTTTCTTCTCCTTGTACTGTCAAAAGCATGTAACTCAAGCCGAAGTGAAGCACTGCACTACAGGCAACACAAAGTATATTTCACTGCCCACACTTCCAAGCTATATTAATATTTTTAGTGACTTAAATGCTCACAGACTTCAAAATGAATATGTAATATTCATTTTACATCAACATTATTTTTCCATAACCTTTCAAATGTATTACAAGGACTGCTCTTTGATGAAAGTACCAGAATGAAAAAAATATAATTCTTCAATTTGGATGACTAACTAGGTCTCCTGCTCCCTGTATTGCTGAAGTATGGTCTGAAGACATTCTACTTAAAAAATGCACTGAAGTCTCATTAGCGCTGCAGGAGTGGCTTTTAAAAGTGATATAAACTAAAGACAAAGAGATCACAAGGTGGTTGTTGTGTTTTGGTTTTTTTTCCAAACTGCAGAAAATTCACAGCTGATGGCTGCTATGGGATCCCCAAAGAGGAAATGTTTTTCTTGATGATAGTGTTTACAAGGTTTAAGTGCTAAACCTGAACAGCGATGCTAGCCAGAGTTCTCTAGCTTCAAACATTTAATCAATACTAAGTGATATATTACTAAAACTATCTACAATTTACAATGTTTTTCAATTGCACTGATCAGGTACATGAAATATAGTTATCAAAAACACACCTACCATTACACTGCTTCTCAGAAATAAAATTTAGAACCAGCTGCAATTAATTGCCAGTGGGGTGGAAAAGCTCCCCAAAAGGGCATACTGCTTAAAAGCACAGCACAGCCCTGTAATGCCCTTATCAAAACACGTGCATAGGCAAAACTTGCCCTTGCTGCTGTATCCATGGAGCTTTAACACAAACTGTAGCAATTGAAATTTATTAACACAAATAAACCGAAGTGTTGCATTTTCAAACACAGCTCTAAATCCAACATTTGCACTCCAACTTCAGTTGTTACTACCATCCCAGTAAATAAGGAAACACAGAGAACAAAAATATTTGACATGGATCAGCAATTTCCCCCATATTAGAAATACAAATTCAATTTATACATTTCTTTCCTCTGTGGATTACAGACAAGAAATGCACACAGCTGCTTCTGCGCAGTACGCCAACCTCCAATTTACCATCTTCTTTCCCTGGAACATGGAGGAGCCAACAGCGGCGAAATCTGATTTACTGCAGTCTGTGTCATGTCCCCAGCAGAAGTCAAGCAGCTCTCAGATTACTGTACAGCACATGCATGCAAAGCACTGATTTGAAACCAAGCAAAATCTAAGATACTGGTACAAGCGAAAAAAAAATCAGTACTGATTTTCAGGTACCTCCTGAGAGGTGATCAGATTTTGTTTAAGCCCATTAAGCAACTTTACAACAGGATGCAAGCAAAGGACATATTCTCTGTGGTTGTCCAAAATGAGGTGGGATCTGCCTCGTTAAATTTAATCTCTGACACTCCATTAGAAGTGAGACTTTAAAAAAACAAGAGGTCTGGGACAAATCTTAAAAGCAAATAAGAATGCTACAAACTGAAAATTCATACTGGACTATACTCAAGAAAAGGCAGCACTAAGAAGAGCTTTGTAAGAAATTAATACTCCTCTGTTGACAAATGCTTCTGTGGAAAGAACTTCTTCCAAGTCCTATATATGTAAAGACACAGCAGTTCTCCATTTTAGAGCTGATCTCTAGGGGAACTCAAGGGGGCATGCAGAGCATAGCACAGTCTTGCCCCCAAATTTCTCAGATGGTAACCTCAGCCATGATGCAAAGTTACTAAACCTGTGCAGCATGCACCACTTCAACTGGGGCACACATAAACATCTTACGGTGGTTTATGATGCATAAAAACGCATCCACACACCACTGACAAATACAGAATGACAATGCACTCCACACACAGTGTTTATGCAATGGTCAAATGTCCACTGGAATCGGTCAGCATCTTGGGGGGGGCGGGGGGGAGTTACAGTTCTTCTCCCCTTTCTTCCCCAGTTTCAGATTTGATCTCAACAGCTCCTAAAAACCTGATTGTTCCAGCATTCTATACCATGCATGAAGAGAAGTGGAAAGCACTCAGTCATTCAAATCACTACAAGAAGATAACAGTCAATATTAAGAATCACAAAAAAATATGCATACGGTAGTAACTACTCTAGTGTTACACACAGATGAACATTTAATTTTTCTGTATTAAGAATTAATTCTGTCTCCCACATCATTCTCCTGGAGAAAGTGGTGGTTCGTGGCTTAGACAGGTGCACTCTTCGCTGAGTAAAGAACTGGCTGGAGGCCAAGCCTAGAGAGCTGTGGTGAATGGAGTTAAATCCAGTTGGTGGCCGATCACAAGCGGTGTTCCCCAGGGCTCGGGTTTGGGGTCGGTCTTGTTCAATATCTTTATTGATGATCTGGATGAGGGGATCAAGTGCTCCCTCAGTAAGTTTGCAGATGACACCAAGTTGGGTGGGAGTATTGATCTGCTGGAGGGGAGGAAGGCTCTGCAGAGGGATCTGGACAGGCTGGATCGATGGGCTGAGGTCAACTGTATGAGGTTTTACAAGGCCAAGTGCTGGGTCCTGCACTTGGGTCACAACAACCCCAGGCAACACTGCAGGCCTGGGGAGGAGTGGCTGGAGAGCTGCCCGGCGACAGCTGGCTGAACATGAGCCAGCAGTGTGCCCGGGGGGCAAGCAGCATCCTGGCCTGTATCAGCAATAGTGTGGCCAGCAGGAGTAGGGAAGTAACACTTCTAAGAAGTGTTACACTGCAAGCAATAGTATAAGACTAAGAGCAGGATTTAGCTCCAGATTAAGACACCTATATCTAGGTACCTGCTTCTGGCATCTGAGTTCACATCTCAGCAGAAACCTAGAGAATACAATAAGGAGTTAACAAGGCTCTTCTGCTCACACTAAATTACACACACAGGAAACCAACCATGCCCCAGGCTCTGCTGACTGCATCTCCACTACACCACCATGGAAGCTGGGACACATAACTTATACATTGACCCCGTGTCCTGGTTTCAGCTGGAAGAGTTGTTTTTTCTCCTGATGGTTTTCTCACAGCTGGTATAGTGCTGTGTTTTGGATTTGGTATGAGAATAATGTTCGTAACATATTGATGGTTTTGGTTCTTGCCGAGTAGTTGTAGTGCTTATACTCAGTCAAGGACTTTTCAGTGCCCCAGGCTCTGCAGGTGGGCAAGAAGAGGTGGACAAGAATCTGGGAGGGGGCACAGCCAGGACAGCTGACCCAGCCTGGCCAAAGGGATATTCCCTACCATATAATGTCATGCTCAGTATATAAACTGGAGCTGGCTGCTTGGGGACAGGCTATGGATCACTGGGTGGTAAGCAGTTGCTGCACTGTGCATCACTTGGTTTTGTATATTCCTTTGTCAGTAATATTATTATTGTTGTTGTTATCACCGTTGCTTCCTCTTCTTGTGCTGTCCTATTAAACTGTTTTCACCTCAACCCAGGAGTTTTTTTCCCCGATTTCCCCCATTCCACCCAGGAGGAGGGGCAAGCAAGCAGCTGCCTGGTGCTTAGTTGCTGGGTAGGACTAAACCATGACACTTCAACAACTTGGCATTTCAAGCTCAACTGAATTCTGTCTAAAATTGCTAATTGCTAGCAAAAAACTCCATTGACTCAAGTCAACTACAATTCCAGAGGACTAGAGAGTAGCAAAAATTGCACTATAATCAAAAGAAATGGTAGGGACAATGTTGGGAATTTCAAATTATGACATTTTACTTTTCTATCTATTAAATTCTTAAAAACAATTATGAGCACAACACTAACAGAATCTGTCAAACACACTTTTATAGTGACAACAGTTACAGAAAACATCCATGAATCTTATTTGCAAAGCTTGATTTTCCCTGTTGCCTGTCAGGGATGCTGCAGAGCCCCAGGGTGCTTGTGCAGCCATTCGCTGTTTCTCAGCTCTGTTCACAAAGAGAACTCTGCCGTCTTTTAGAGCTGCAAAGGCAGCAAAACTAGAAGTAGTAACAAACTGCATAAGCTTATCTTTAATGACAAAGATCAACAGATTAGAGTCTGAAAGCAAACAGGGAACAGATCTGTTGAGTAAGGCTTTATCAGTTTTAGTCACTTCACAAAGATGACCCAGCACGCATGGTAATTTATGTATCAAATTCAGGTCATTCAAAGCTGTTCTAGGTTGGATAACACTTCAACATATTTGCTACAAGTTTTAGGAAGCAGGCTAATTCTGTAGATTAGAGTTGGAGATTTTTTTTTTTATTTAGCTTCGCTAAAACCTCCCAAAGAATGTATGCAGGATTTAAAAAAAAAAAAAAAAGGCAAATTACTAAGTTTTGTATTTTAGAGACATGACATGGAAGAAATATTAGGTGTAACTCACAGTGGTATAAAGTTGACATTTACACTTAAGCTAAATTACACATTTTGGCCAGAGGTGCAGAATCCCTCATCTTGAGCCAAATGAGGTTTTAATTATGTTTCAGAATTTTCCACATAAATCCTCCATTGCCCACTCCTCCACTGAAAGCAGGGACGCTCCAGGCGATGGAGCATGGGTTGTATCAAATCAAACAGACCAGACATAACCTTCATAGCTGTCTGAGCTTCACACCTCTGAGGCATGATCAAGCACAGCTGTTCACAAAACTAGTGGCTCGGGTTGCTCCAAAGCCTACATTGTTCTTTTGTGTGGTGGAACAAAGACTTATTAAGCTACAACACTACGGATACAACAAACCCACAACAGAAGAAAAGCTGAAGATGGAAAATAATATTTCTCTGTTCTCTCCACTTTTTCTAAAATAACGCCTCTTTGCTTGCCTTTCCTTTCAGCGAGATGAGGTATACAACCCTCTTTCTATGCCATTTTAGCAAAAAAACATGCTACAGAGTATTCCATCACTTCAGCACAGTGCTTTCCAATGGCAGCGTGTTGCACCAGCTATCTGCAGAGATGAATCAATAGTCAACCACGTTGTAACCAGTGTTAGAAGCAGAAGCAATAGAACAGGAATATTATGGTGTGGGGAATAAGACTGGAGTGGCAGAGGGAGTCCCATACCCTAAGGAAGCAGATAGAGATGCTACTATGTGAATTAGATCTCAAAGCAAGCCTCCACTGTACAACTGAACTCACCATGGGGCATCACAGTTGAGGGAGAAGAAAAAACGGACAAAACTGTATTGACCTTAACTGAACAATTATTCCTTATCTTGCTGTAAGATTAACAGTCCCTTGGCATATTTTGTTTCTGACCACAAAGGGAAGAAAAACATTATTGTTACCATGGTTATATCTTTTTTTTTTTAGTATAGTTCCTACCCTTCGCACAGAGCAAGACTACTTTTACAGAAAGTGCTGAAATTCCTGAAATGAATCCATTGTATTAAAGCAAGTTATCCTGTTTAGTTTTTAAAGACGTTGGGCAGCTGTAAGGTGGGGGTGGGGGCATGGAGCAGAATCACATAACCTCATTTAAATCTTGATTTTTGAATGTCAAACTGTGATGGCACTGCCTTTAGCAGAATGGAACAAAAAAATTAATAATGTGGAGATCCACCCCAGTTATTTGATCCTATGCAAATCACTAACTCAATGCAATGCAGTGATTCAAATAACTGATTGAAACTTCAAAAAATAAAAGCACAGAGTAATCACAACTGCAGTGTCTATATGCAGATTTGTTGTCACTTTGCCCACAAGAGAGGGGACATTATCATTAGTTCTTGGCAAAGTTAAGTATTGCTAGCACGTCTCAAAGATTTAATGAAGGATACTCTGCCACCTGCTTTTGCCTCGTTATTGAAATTCTTTCTTAATCACTGACTTGATATTCTAGTTTTAGTCAGACCCTTAAAATTTAAGTGTAAAAGTTAATATCTATCAAGATTAATTTTCTAATGTTCTATTCAAAAGTCTGTGACATGGCTAAAACACAGGACAGAGCTAAGATCTATTCTGACTATTGGTAAAGTAATATATTCAGTTAGAGAGAAACACTTGGTGAAATAAAACTTAAGAAAGCAAACGAAAAACTTTAACTCTGTTCTCAGAAAAGCATAAAATGACTGGATGTTAAAATGGCTTTGCTGGAACTGCACGCATACATTCAGTTGCTCACTGGTTTGAGGTTTGTTCTTAATTATTTCCATTTACCTTTTAAGGAAGTGCTTGAAAATTGAAAATCAAGAGCATCGTAATGCTGTGTTTGGAATATGAAACAAGTTTCCATGAAACCTACCCGTGGATAGTTCACATAGACAGCAAACCTAGCATTTGTACAGTTTTAAACAGGCTCAGAATCATTCCACAGAAACGGCTTTCAAAACTAAAATATCCTGGTCAGCTTAGTGTCTACTAGAAACAACCCGAGAGATTAAAATTGTAGAGGGTGTGAGAAAAGTCAGGACTCCCCTCATGGTCAATCAGTTTTTAAAAACATTCGTAGTATTTATTTAATGTTTCTACAGAATTCAAGGGAATTGAAGCATTTTGAGAAGCTAACAAGCTTTGACAGCAATTGCTAATTTGGTTGACAAACTATTTGGTTCACAGATTAAAGGGAAATACCAATGTGAGGGATGTCAGAACCTCTTAATACTAATATTTGTCAAAATTAGATTTAAAGGATTTCTATGGAAAGTGGTATTACCACATAAGGGAAGTTAACAGAGAGCATGATGATCTGAAAAAAAACAGACTCTCATCTTTTGTTTTTAACTGCTGTCTCACCAGAGGTGCATTTTAAAAGCAGCAGTGCTCCCTTCATGGCAACTTAAATACCGGACACCAAAGTGACAAGTGAAAACAGTTAACAACAATACGCTTTACTTTAAAAGAAGTCTCAGAAATAACTGGCCTAGCACTTTAAGAAATGAAAATAACTAAAATATCAGTAAAAAAAAAATTACACGTGGCACAAATCTGGGCTATGTTACTGTATTTTACCCACTTCATCTTGTTAAGACCCTGGCATATTCCAAGAAGATGCAGAGACACGTTAAATCTGCCTGTATAACAACAAAGAGATCTGAGAATGGTGGGCAGAAGAGTGAACAGGCATTCACTCTGCAGTTTCCCTTTACCTTGACACTGGTTTACCCACGCTGCCTGCTATGGACAGCAGTGTTTCAGCAGATAAACCATCCCTGTATGTGGATTAGGACTAATAGCGACTACGCAATTAAGACTACATGAGATGTTACCCTGAAGTCAGCTGGATGGCTAATACAAGGTTACTTACAAAATTAGGTTTCAATTACAGTTTGCAATACATAATAATATGCAATCCCACATATCTGATGGGAAAAGGAACTTATATAAAACGGCCATAAAATGCTTTGCCAGTAATGCCTTATTTCAAAGTCACGGACTACAAGGCATAATGTAAACAGACTGCACCCCTAAAGCCAATATACTCTTCTTTTCTAAGGAGACCCTTACTTCCAAAGGCTCTTTCCAAGGCTGCGCCTCACCTTGGTTTTCACTTTTTCCCATCAACATAGTCTTAGTTTCTTCTCTAGATAAATAGAGTAAGATAAATAAGAGTAAGATAAAATAAATAGAGTAAGATAATAAAATTCCAAGTACCCGCAGAGCACCTACTATTTACGGAAGATACCAATTTTTAAGAGAGCCCATCGGCCACCAGCCAATGAAAGGATGAACAGAGTAGACCGTGAGTGTGCAGTAGCGTGCACTATTGCAAATAAATAACTAATACTAGTTTTTAGAAAGAAACAAATGTATTCATTTCAGATAAGCATGCATGTATTCAGTATGCACGTCGCATTGGACATTATAAACCCTGCTTCTAGAGGAAGGAGAACATCCATGAAGCTAAAAAGTACCAGTTAAGAGACAGCAAAGTAAAACTAGTGCTATACTAAATACTTCATAGCTTTTAGCACCCTCTAGTGACAAAATAAGAACTTCGGAGATCTGATAACATTCCTGCTTTCTACACAAGACCAAAGCAGCATGCACTTGGTTCTCTGTGCCGCAATTTACTACCATTATTTTCCTAATGTAAGTTTGCTACACTGAAATGCGACAAATTATGCTGTTTAATCTAGATGTATCATTTCAACCATCAGGCAAAGTGAAAAATCAAGAGATCTAAACTTTCATTTGAAGCACTGTGCACGAACAGCTGAAGTAGAAGTCTTTCCTACGCATTGCTATCCTTAATTTGTAGTTTGGTACATTTCATGCAGGAATACATGGAAGAATTGTTCACAGTGTTTTAAAGTAATTTTCAACATGTTATTATTGCAGAACACAACTGCATTGCTATGTGATGTGCTTCAAATGCCTAGATAAAGAGATGAGAGACACTTTAAAACACTTTAATGTAAAAGACCACTCACAGGCCAGATGGAGAATCAAGTATCAACAGTTTTCTGCAGCGAAATTTCTGCACTGAAGCAGCATGCTACAGTTATCCAAGGCACTCAACTCCAAAACTGAAGTGCTTGCTGGTTTTACAGGCTTTGTTGATTCTAAAGGTAAATTTCTATATTGTCAAGCACTACATTGCTGCCTACAGCGTTTAAAACGTTATTCTCTCCTGGCTATTCCTAGTGTCTGCTAGATGCTATGCCCTGTTCACTGCCAGCTGACTATTTTGAAGAGCATTTGTGAAAAATGCTAAACTGCAATTGTGTGTGTTCAGCTATGATAAGCTTATGAGTAGCACAAAGGCACCAAAACATTAAGTTGTCACAGCAGCAAAGATCCCAATCAGCATTTAATGTGTTTATTTAGCATGTTCTGAAAACAACTTAAGATTACCTTATAGAAAAATGAAAAAGTTGGGTTTGGTTTGTTTGTTTTTTTAACACTAACAAAGAATCTACATATAACAACATACAAAACTACTCAAACTGAAGTATGCAACATTTTTCAAAAGTACTAAGATGACTGAAGTGTTACTTAAAAAAAGAAAGAGCTTACTAAAAACAGAAGAGGGAATACTGCACATATCCAGCACCTGAGGCAGAGCATTTCAGTAGTGCAGATGAAATACCTGGACTCTAAACTCTGTTGCAATGCAATGTTACAGCCAGTAAAGTTCATTCTAAACCATGATCAGTTTGACAATATAGATTATTCCCAGAGATAGTCCCTAGAAATCCATTCATCAATCAGGGGTTTTGCTAATGCACTCCATCCCAACAACCTCTTACACCAAGGAGGTGTGGGAGGCAACAGCATGGGATTTGATCCCGCTCGTAGGAAAAGAATCTCTAACTACAGGGACTTCTCTCCCTTTTCAAGGGTAGAACATGATATTTCTATCTGGAAAGAGAGAGATTATAGGGAGCTATGAAGGCTACATGTGAGTTGACTTTCCATGTTCTGAAAAGACTAACTGTCGTATTATTAACTCATTTTTGTGGAGACATTTTCAAATAAACTCGCCTGTGTATTATCACATGAAAATAGTTCTGATCTTACAGCTACAGCTGTTGCTCCTTGCCAAGGCAACACAGCACCAATGCTGTGAGAGAGTAACCATTGTATAAAACTTGCAGTCATAAGCAAAAGCATCAAAAAGCACACATTTTTATTTCATAAATTAAAAAAAAAAATCATATTTTCTGTTTCATAAGAGCTAGGTAACAAATGAAATTGCACTGGATAACAGGTAGCTCACTAATGCCACTATACGGCTTGGTATGATATTTGTCTTCATAAAAGGACTTGCACATGAAAAGCAAGATTATCTTGACTCCATGCCTCTACAAAGTGTTGGAAAAGTGAATAAAAACAATTTAGTAAGTAAGATGTTCAGTGTGTCTACTAAAGAAAAAAATACTTGACAAAACTATTAGATAGAAGAACAAATCCATCAGACCCTACTTGAGAAGAGCTGAAGGGCACTTACTTTGTTTCCCAGTTCTCGCTCACCCTAAGTACTTAAGGCACACCAGTTTTAATAAAGATCAGTTTGCAAAAACACAGATGCTCTTTAATGGATGAGATTTTACCTTTCGAGCCTGTTCCTCAGCTCGTTCTTTCTTGATTTTTTCCAGTTCAGCCAGAAGAGCTGCAGTGTCATCATCATCACTGTCTTCCAAGTCCTCATCTTCATCATCTTCCTAATAGCAACAAATGGAAACAAGCAGCTCATTCATGTCATTGAACAAAACCAGCTTTTAGTTCTGAAAGTTATTGGACAGACACATCTCTCATGGGAGGGGAAAAAAAAAAAAAAGCCCCTCAAAACAGTCCTGGTCTGCCCAGCTAAGGCTGCAATTTGCTGCTGGTTGATTTCTGAAGTACTTGGGTGCTTGCAGCAGAAAATACAATACAAATAGTTTATTTGCTCTTGTACAGTCAAGACAAGACAAAAATATGTTGGTGATTTTTGAATGACTGCAATTAATTTTTTATAATTCAAATGCCAGGTAGCTGACAGATTCTAGAGAACGACTGTCCTCAATCACTTTCTAATCATTGTAATGTAAGTCATCATAATAGCGTGACCAAATACTCCTATTGTTGGGACCAAATATAACAGGATTAAAAAAACCCTCAGCTTATTGTCAAGCCTTAGACCTAACTCCTAGACATCAGCATGAAAGGAGCCAAGAGCAAGAATCCACTGCTCATGCAGACAGTGGTATCTCAACAGTTCTACCTTAGGAGAATTCTAACTAACCCAGTAGTTGACCGAGTCTAAAAAGTCACCTATTCCCCATACTTTAAGTGGTATTTTCAGTTCCCTAGTTTTTGTGTGCTTTCCAAGAACACCATTACAGCATGGATCAGAATCCTCTGAATCACTCTGGACTTCCACCACAGTAGAGTAACTGTAAAGGGAAGATATGTTGGAACCTGTCTTAAATCTTTCACAGACCTAAAGTACATATTCTATTAACAGCAAATCCTGAAGTCAGGACAATGAAAGGAAAGAAGACAGAGAAAGATACATACATCAGTAAGCGGATCATCTGCATCAAGATTTGCTGCAGGAATCTGGTCTAGCCGAGGCTTCTTAGACACAGAAGATGATGTTGTGTGTTCTACAGCATAAGATTAAAAAAAAAAGTGACTAAGTCACCTCATTTAACAGCCTCTAATGTCAGAAAGGAAAAATCTTTACAAACAATTTGTCTTGCATTAGAGTAAGAGATACAAGTTTATGCTTACTTTTTTCCTTACTTCTCAGTCTACCCTCAAGGGAAACAGTAACATCCCCAAACTTACAATTTGGCCTCCAAGAGTTTTTTTAAGTCATTGTTTTATGAGGAAGGAACAGCAGAAGAAAAAGCTGTGGTGAAATATCCTTATTCTATATATCCAGTTGGAGAGTTCCCACTGAGGACCACCCCAAAGCATTACTTCTGTCTATTTTGGTCCAAACCACATCTGCTCTCATCTGTGAATTTGAAAGCCTCACAACACCTTCACACCTTAACCTAAAGTACCTAAACTCTGTCAAGCTTAATATTAAAAATGAGTACCAAAAAACCCTTTGATTTTCTTTTTAATTGTCACTTACACTATAACTGAACAGAACTGCATACTTTAAAAACGGATTTATCGTTACACTGGTGCTTTAACACCAGAAGATAAGCCATTCCCCTTCCTGTCTCGCTTGTCCAAGTACAAAAAAAGCCCTTTATCAGCTGCATATACTTGTCACCAATTCATTACAATCATACTGTATCAGCTGGCCTGCTTGATGGCTTATGCTATTCTACTGGCTGGCCTAGATTTTTGCTAGCCTGAAGCCAGCATGAAAGCCAGCAGACATTCCCTTGCAGATCAACAGATCCGACCTATCAGACCAATACCCTAAATTTAACTCTCATAACATTCTGTCTGCAACCTGCAAACTTCTTACAACACTGAGTTTTGTACAAGAGCAATGCCAAACAAAGGTGTTAAGATATTTTGTTTCCTTGTTTTTACCTCTGGTTGGTCTGTCTCTATTCTTTTCTCTTGCAGCAACCCGTTCTCTCTCCTCCAGCTCCCTTCTGAAATCACGGTTACGCACCTCTTCAGGAGCATCCTGAGTGGTCTGTCTAAAACAACATGGGGGAGGGGGGGGAAGCTCAAGTTGACAGGCTGCAGCTGGGAGCAATTTTTTGGAGGTGGTCAATAAATCCTGAACAGGTAAATATAAAGAATAATACTGGGGACCACGTAGACATATGTTTCTTTATTCTCTCTTCATCAGCCCCCCCGTATGAATTACACACACACAGACACTTAATGTCACACACACATGCTCCTTCCAGTGACTCTCAAATGAGTTAAAAGACCCTGCATAAATTCCTGCAAAAACAGGATGACTGTATCTACCCCTTCCAGCTATATCTAAATCTCCTGTTCTCCTGCAGTGCAAGCCCAGTGTCCTAGCAGGTATCTACCAGCGTTATGGTCAACCTTCCTTGCCATTTTATCACTCTAAGTTGCTGCTGCACACACAGTCTCTAAGGCTTATGGATGAGACCAAGACTAGAACATACTTTTCATAAATCTTTTCCCCTCCAAGAGACACACGAGATAATCTCCCATGACCATAAAAAAAGTTGGGAGAATAGGCAAAACGCTAGCGTTTAGTGAAACATATTGCGATTACATGTCATTCCCTCTTTTTTATAACACTCACTGGCCCAAAACAACAGACTATTTATATTTGAGTCACACTAAGCTCCACCTAGACAGCGCTGAATTTTCTGTGGAGATCTTGAAAGGAACTAATGAATAAAAACAAGCAGCAATTCCTTTCACCTTTTTGTGAACCCAGTGCTGGAAATAAGAGTGCCTGGAAGAAACCCAGACTTGAGCCTTTATAAATACATTGTGTGCACAGCCTGTCTTTAAGATGACATATTTAATTTGCTTTTGTAATTAAAAACCTGAACTTGGAATCCCCAATAAAGCTGCAAAATCCCGCCAAACCCTGTGTGATTTAAGCGAACATGAAACACTGAACTCTTCCTGCAATGATGCAGTCCTGGCAATTTCACAAAGATCACTTAATATTAGGTATTTGGGAGAAAGAGCAGAAGACACTTAATGCCCACTCCATCTCTCTCTCTCAGGCATACAGATTTGTTAAAATATACATTGTATATTTCTGTACATGTTTGTCCCCACACACTTCTTTCAAAGCAACAGATGGTGTTCCAAACCACACTTCTGTTTAAAGAAACAAACCACCAGCAATTTCCCCCATAATAACAAAATGCATTTGATAGCACTTTTTTTTGGTATTCCTCAAAACACTCCAATTCTCTTATCCACAGGTATTCTTCAAAGCCAAAGGGGCAGGAGGGAAGAGGTGAAATGGTAAGCATTTGCACAAAAAAGTGCAACTGTAAAACCTGAACAGTAATTTCACTGACAAGAGTAACATCAGCTAGATGAAAAAAAGTAAAAAATTTAGGCTGACACATTTAATTTAAATTCTAGGTATCTCTATCACACTGACTCCAGATTTCATTTCATCTCTTAACAGGATAACGAAGATTTATTATGCATTTAACAGAGGAAAATATTCATAAGATCCCATTCTCTCTCACACTGATTAAACCAATTTCCTCCCCCAGGACCTGTATGAACCACCTGCAGTGTTTAACATCAGCTCTTCCAACATGTACTACTGCCCAAGTGCTATTCCATGATTTCCCTGCCTCCTCTTAGTGCCCCTCCCCAGTGGTCCTTTGCCAAATATATGATATGGTTTTCCTGCTTCTGAGACACACTCAACTTCACTCCTCTTATCCCATCCTCCTCTGCAAGTAGTGACAGCACCCTCCGTGGCTCGTCGGCTCCTGCTGTTCCCAACAACTTTCCTTCCACTCCACTGCCTGAAATGCTTTGTCTCCCAAGCTCACCTCCTTCTAATGATTCACTTCCATAAGCAGTAATAAATACCACTAAAATTAAACCTCTCCAATTACTTGCAACGCATTTGATCTCCTAAGTCTGCTTTTGAGACTTACACTTTCAGCCCACTCATTCAGGACCATCACACAGTCTCTGGTGTCTGCTCGGTGTCAAGCACATGAACATCCATTGTGAAAAATTTCAGAGTACTGCTCATAACAAAAAAATACCATTCCCAGCCTGTTTTGCCATAAGACCAAAAAAACCAATACTAACCTGTATTTGATTTTAGTATGAGAAGGAAGGTCTCTGCTGGAATACTGTTTGGACAGCTGACTTAAGTCTCCTTCACCTTTTCCTCGTCCTCCCCTTGCAGGTTCAAATGTTGGCCTCGCTGCTGTCGTCATTTTAACTACTACAGAATCAAGAACAAAAATCAGTTGTTACTACAACTTACAGTGGAAGACAGCAGAAGCTACTTTGTTCCTAGAATTGTAGCGGCAATGTCAAGTTCCACTACACAATACCAGCTATCACTTGCCACCTGATCCTCAAAATTGAAGGAGCTTTTTATTGACAGACTCGACAGAATCTACTCAGATTTTAAAAAGAAAGTCTATTCCAACATGTTTGAAAGATGATAAACAGCGTCTAACACAAATGTGAAGCTACGTTTATAAAGTACATAAAACTGGCCAGGAGCTGGTTTCCTATCTTTAAGGCAAGTGGTACAGTCTTGTAACTAAACTCTTTCGCCTCCTGAAAAATGACAGCCAGAAATGACTGCCTACTGGGAACAACCCCTCCGTTATTGCCCAAACTGCATCTAGGTGCCATCACCAGGAACACTGGCTGACACAGGCTGTAGCGTGCCTAGGATGGCATTGATAATTCAATAGTGGTGATGATTGTGCAATCTGAATGCTCCAGCCCTCATGCCCAGCCCGGTTCAGTCCTCCAATATAGGCACAGCACTGTCATTAATACTGCAGCACGGCCCTTTGGGACCGACCTGTGTGGCTCCAGCTGGTCAGTAAAATTTTCTGAAGGACTCAGGTTAACACTTCTCTGGTAGTACAAGGCTGATAGCTTTACTCTTACGTAAAGTGCAATTAACTACATACCACCAGCATGTCCCAAAAATGAACTAGTTGGTGCCCAAAATTGCTACAATCAATTCCTCTGCAGCAAGGGAGTGAAACAGACGCTGCTTAGCCTCAGTCACACAGACAGGCTGTCAGCACACACTGTGCTCAGCGCTGCTGGAGAGCCTGCAATCCTAAACCACTATGCAAGAGTTTAAGATTGTCAACCAGTGCCAGAAAAAACCCTGCACGATCAACCAGCACCATCTTAAACCTATTACCTGAAACTACGCTCCTTCCTGTTTCACCAAGACATGCACATCCATTAACCACAGATTAAAGAGGTACAAGACACATCTGCAGAGAGACATACAGGAACCAGTCAAAGGCACCAGTCCTACCAACCAGGAGGCTGGATGTTAAAGGACGACAAGAAAACATTTTAAAGCACATCAAAAAACAGAGCAAAAAATATTGTATTGTTCCACATGCTTCACTTGTGATACCACAAGTGAACGTTACCTGTTTGTTCTCTGCTTGCATTATTTGTTATTGTTTCACTTTTAATGAGATGACAAAACACAACTTCAGTATTAAAATCATAAAATAGATTGGTTGCTTAAAGTAACATCCTACCAGGCAGAACACAGTTACTGCCACTGAACTACTACTCATTAAACAAAATCAACAGACACAAAAATACTTAAAAAGAAATGAAAGTAACTAGCCTTGGCTTATCAACCAAGGACTGCTGACGCTTTTCAGTAATGCTGTGTATTTTTGTTTTTATCTTGCTCAGCTGGAATTCTATCTCAGCAGACTCTGCCAGACCCATAATGCAAGAAAGCCACTTGCTTTCAGAACTTATCTGTATTAATTATATGTAGTGGGGGGATATCTACAAGTTCAGGTGAAGAACCAGATACAACACGACTGCATAGTTTCACAAAGCATTAAATCTGAAAACTATCCCTTCTTTCTAAAGTCGGTTTGCACTTGGCTTGGCCTTAAAGGACACAAATTCAATCCAAAACCACTCGGACGACCAGCACACCGACCTCTTAAGTTTCAGAAATACAGCTTTGGGGAAGCCTCTTTGGTGCCACAGGAAGACAGGGCGGCCCAGGAGGGTTTACCACCTCACTTCCCAGCTGAAAGAAAGCAACGGGGCTTAGGCTGGAGCTGAGCGGCCCCGGCCACACAGCGCTGCACATCGCCGCCGGACCCCTCCTGACCACCTTCACGGGAGACCCCGAGCTCGGCCACAGCCCACCCCAGCAATCGCCCCGCGGAAACCTGGACCCGCAGCAGGAGCGGGACAGGAGCCCCCTTCGTGCCCCGACCCCCGACCCGGCCGCAGCCCGTCCCCACACGGACCCTCCGCGCCTCAGAGCCGCCTTTCTCGCTCTCAGGGACCACCCGTCCTCGGCCAGGCCCGCCCGCCACCTCCCCGGGTACTTACGCCTTAACCTCCTCCCACCCTGCGCAACCAGGCCCTACGCCACCACCATAATTCCGCCAAGCTCCCACAAGGCACCACGCGGGAACCATAGACGCACGTGACGGAAGTCGCCGCTGAAGGTGGGCCTACCATGGGGGGAGGGGTTGGCAGACATGTCACGTGAGAGAGACGAGCGTGGTCGTCATGATTGCTGCCGAGGTGGAGGTGGGAGCTGTGGCAGGGGTGCTGCTGTTTGAGTAGCAATGGCGGTCTCCCCCTACCCGCCTTCTCCTCCTCAGGCTGGGGTCGGGCGAGCCCAGCTCGGAACAGGGAGCTTGGGGCGCCCGCACTGCGGGCCCGGGGTTGTCCTGCAGGAGGGCCTTACCGTGAGGTGCTACTAGGCCATGGCTGTGTGCTGGTCCCAAGGAGGCAAGGCCTCCCCTCGATGGCCTGCAGACTGCAGGGCTCTCGCTGGTGTGGTGGGCAGGCCCAGGGGGGAGCCCAGGGGACAGTTAGGCAGAGGATGAGGGGCTGAGGGTATACTGCATCCATAACTGTAACTTATTGGTGTGAGCCACTCTTGGGTCTTCTTGCACAAACTGGCTTGTGAATAGACTTGCAAGTTGCCTATCTCAGATGAGTCTGCCCAGAGGGTGCTTGCTTGACGTCAGAGGCTTGGAAAAGAATGGTGTACTAGTTACGTGAAGCATTTCATGGCTTCAAAGTGCTCACCCCAGGTATCAATGCAAGGGGGGCGGGAATAATGAGGGATAGACCATGGAAAAGGAGAGGGATGAAGGAGGAAGTGTTGAGGTCCTCGTGGGGAAGATGGGGAAAGACAGAAACAAGGCAGCTGGAGGAAGAGGGAATACCTCTCAGTCATTCTCATTGCACGGAGGTCTTTATTATCAACATTAGCCTAAGCCTGACTGTCAGCCAGCAAGCACCCCCTACCCCCCTGCCTTACAAAGAACTCCTTTATATTCACTGCTGTCACTGTAAAGAAGCCAAAGTGAAAATGAACATCAGTCGGGGATTAAATTCCCCCTCTTAAAATGCAATTTCCTTCTTGTGTTTGCTGTTGCTTTTGGATGGATCTTATTATCAAAGTTTTGTGAATCCACATGAGGGCATGTGCAGTAAAAGGCCCTTTGATGTACAAACTAACACAGGAACATTTTCCCGAGCATGCAATTTGGAAGACAGTCCACGAGAGGTCCCCAAAGATGCTGCTATTCGGAGAGCTACAGCAACCACGCAAATTACAGCCTGTGGGTCAGCAAGCCATCAGAGAAAGCATTTGGAAGTGAGCCCTTGGAAACCGGTTATTTTAAGCAACTTGTCACAAATGTTAAGCTTCACTCGGAAGTTAGGTTAATAGCAACGATAATTACTGTGACATTTCCTAAGAGCTACACTTGTCAGTAACCAGGCATCCATCCTTGCATTTTCTTGTGTGCACCCTGTGAAACAGGTTTATGATTGATTTTACTACAGGCAGTTTAGACTCAAGATCAAACTTTGCAGAGGACTCTGGCTTCCCAGCTGGGTGGTCAGGAATTCAGTATTGTCAGGCTGCAGATCACAGCAGCCTGAAATCAGTGCGTCATCCTATGATGGTGGGTGTTATTCATAGATTATAAATCTGTAGACTTTAAATCAGGAGGAATCTGTATGCTAATTTGACTGTTACGGTGCAGCAGAATGTTCTGTTTTGCTCAGTAACCTGTCCTGAAGGCAGTGCCTACTGTTCAGTTGTAATACCCATCTGGCAGAAGGTATCAATTGATGAATTCAGTTTTGGGCCCCTCACTACAAGAAGGATGCTGAGGTGCTTGAGCGTGTCCAAAGAAGGGCAATGAAGCTGGTGAGGGGTCTGGAGCACATGTCTTACAAGGAGCGGCTGAGGGAACTGAGGTTGTTCACTCTGGAGAAAAGGAGGCTGAGGGGAGACCTTATCGCTCTCTACAACTACCTGAAAGGGGGTTGTGGTGAGGTGGGTGTTGGTCTTTTCTCCCAACTAACTAGTGATAGAACGAGAGGAAATGGCCTCAAGTTGCTCCAGGGGAGGTTTAGATGGGATATTAGGAAAAATTTCTTTTCCGAGAGGGTGGTCAAACATTGGAACAGACTGCCCAGGGAGGTGGTGGAGTCACCATCTCTGGAATTGTTCAAAAAACGTGTGGATGTGGTGCTTCAGGACATGTTTTAGGGGATATGGTGGTGCTGGATTAATGGTTGGACATGATGATCTTGAAGGTCCTTTCCAACCTTAGTGATTCTGTGAAGTCTTGATTAAAGACCTCAAGAACTAAATAGACTTCTGCTGTTTGGTTAGAGTAAATGGCAAGCATTCCCTCTGTGGAGGATTACTTGAGGATGAGAGCTAAAAAACTAGCACAGTCTCTGCTCTAAACGGATACAATGATTACAATAGTAAAGGGATGGCTCGGTGTCTTTGGCTAGAATTGTTCCCCGCAACCCCAAGGTGCTTCCTTTCCCCCAACTTGTGTGTATCAATGTGAAGTACAAATAGCTACAGATGTGTTTTACAGTCAAGGGTTTGGTTTCCTTAGAAGACTTGGGTGCTAAAGAAGGATATTGGTGGAGTGGAGGTGCCTGAGTCCAGACTCCTGAAGATCCCTCCTCTTTTTGCAGAGGCACCTAACCTTCGTATGTCCATGGTTTAAAGATCTCTAAACATACCGAGTTTTGCCCAACTTGTTTGGACTTAGTTTAGGTCTAAGAAGTTTAGCATCGTGCTGTCAAGGGGGCCTAATAGATATATCCCCCAGCTCAAGTGCTCAGAGAGCTTTCATCCAATAATTATTCTCAGAGCATGTTCAGCACTCATGGATATCACGATCAGCCTCTCAGTCCCTCCGGGGCACATCTTATAGCCCTTTCCTGAGCGGGGCTCACCCTGCATGTGGAGAAGCGTTGCCCCATCAGTCAGGCAGCTCTAGGCTGCTTTGATATTTAAGGATGTTCTCCCTGTGTTTTTGAAGCTGACTAGCTGAACGTAAGGCAAGGAATTAAAGATTCATGCAGAAAGAGAGCATGTACGTAAAAGGGAGCACCAGTCAAGTTCAAAATGTCACCAGATAATGTAAGCAACCAGACAATGACAAAAACTCAGGTCTTCCCCCTTCCCATGGCTGCTCTAATCACAAAACAACTCAAGGCTGAAGACTTCTTTCTTCCTGTGGCACACTAAGCCTTGGATCTTTTTGCATACGCTAATTGGCACCATGGGTACACCCTCAGTTATTCCTCTGCTGAGCAATTTGGCTGTGGCAGCTCTTGGAAAGGTATTGTGTACTATGTGGAAAACATGAAAAGCAGAAGTCACCACTTCCCTTGATCATTTCCTCCAGTGATTAATTATCCTCAGAGTTTAAAACTGCACCTTATTTTTAATTTCAGTTGGCTCTATTCCCAACCACGAGTACCTGTTGTGCCTTTCTCTGGTAATTTTAAAAACCTGTTTTCTCACCAGGTATTTATACTTTGTAATCTAGTCTTGCAACTGCCTTTGGATAAGGTAAGCAGACTGAACTCTTCTAGTCTCTTAGAATTGTTTCCTTCCCCCAACCAGTTATCTGAGGGCTTTTTCTTGCTCTCTAGCCAATTTATTAACATCAGAGGAACTGTTTCAGGATCAGCTCCACTAACATGAATAGAGAGATAATATCACTTTCCTTCCCCAGCTTTCTAGGCTGTTATCTGTCTGAGGATCACACTGGCCTTTTTCCCCACACCACTCTGCTGGGTGCTTGAGTCCAGGTGCATGTCCGTGGTGACTCTTGAATCCTTCTCAGTGGATTAGAAATCCTTTCTGGATTAGAAAATTCCTTTGAATCTAGTCTTTGAGCTGAGATAAATAAACATGTCTGCCTGTGTTAAAGGCATCTGTCTTGAAAAGAAATCCTTCGCTGGTGTCACTGGCATGGCCTCTTAGTTACTGTCCCAAATTCTTTATAGTACCTGTACATACTCTCAGTGTGATTTTATATTTGCTTGTGGACTCTTTTCTATCTGGTTCCCCTTTCTTCCATCTGTAATATTAGTCTTAATTGTTTCTTTTCACTGATTGTTTCTGAATCTGGATGAGAATTTTGTCAAGGTAGTTTTCTTTCTTGAATTTTTGGGTCTCCCACTGTAGACTCTGGGGCTACCTTCTGCCTACCCTTCAAAGTACAGCATCAGGGTGTGCAATCTTCTCTTTCAAAGCAGTGTGGTACCATGAACATGAGCATTTTCCCAGAGCAGGGCAGAGGTTCAGTGCCAGAATGGAAATCTCCCAGCTTGAATTTTCTCCTTGCCTCCCTTCCTGCAAGAGCCCGTCTTTTGCCATCCAGGGCACAGCTTGCATGAGCTGAGCAGCATTAAATCCCATTTCTGTCTAGGAGAGGCCACAGCACGTTTCCTCCCTCGGGACACCGTGTGCTTTGAAGGATCATGCCTCCCGCTGGGTTACAGACATGGAAGGGCAAAGGGGATTGTCAAGAGTGGAGGCTTGGTGCAGCAATGCGCAGCATCTGAAGGGCAGCCTTAAAAGAAGTTTGTGGGAAGTTGCTGTTTCCTTGATTGGGAAAAGAATAGAGGCTGGGCAGGGCTGTGACTCAGCTAGTGAGTCAGTGTGGGGCTGCTTTCCGATGAGGCCATCAGCGCTGTTTAGCTCTCTGTCACACCCTCCCTGCTCCTGTGGGACAGTAAAAACTGTGAGTTTGCTGCTTCTCCGCCATGCTCACAAAGTTGTCCTGGCCCTTAACATCCTCCCTGCCACCTCCCGCTGCAGTCTCTCCAGCTTTCTGTTTCTGTGCTCCATCCCATCCCCTGGGCTGCTGTCTCCCCTTATGCCTTCAGTGCTCTGGTCCCAAGTGGATTTAGCAGGTGTGAACTCCTGCTGTGCAGCGAAGGAGAGACCTTGTAACCTATTCACAACAGAGGGAAAATCTACTGCAAGAAAAGGCACAGGGTGAAGACCTGATCTGGATCCTTCCCGAGGTAGTGATGACCTTCATCAGACATCGCAGACTGTGGTTCCTTTGCCTGCCATTAAATGAGCTGGACCAGTGCTGCAGGTCCAACATGCTGTTTTGAATGTGTATGCTGTTTACTGTGTCTTTGTCTGCTTCCCCATGCGCACAGCTCTCCGCTGAGATCCCAGTGCTCTTTCAATGTGAGATGTGATATCAACTGAAAGACACTTGGGGACGTGGGGAGGGAGGGTGCTGGAGGAATGAGTGATGCCCCGAGACACACACAACTCTCACTTCCTGGCCTCACAGTCTTGGATGCACGCTCAGCTCCGCGGAAGCTCTCTTGTTTCTACCAAATCATGGGGATTTTTTTGAGCTTGGACAAAGCAAATAATTTTAGCCATGCAGTATTTACATCCAGGCGAGCAGCCAGGACATACCTCTGTCTATGGTTGCATTCACTGTTAAGCAAAAATGTCCCACTGTTTTATTTATTAGGCAAACATTTCTACTAATAGCTAAGCTAATTTTATCCTTTTCTTAATGCTGGCTGATGATGACTCAGTCTGGCTGGGAGGAGTCCCAGTAGCACAGTGCCCAGACTCTGAAAAAACGGCATTAGACGGAAGGAAGGGCCAGCTGTCCACACACCACAGTGGTTCTGGCTTTGGACCTGCTCATTTTTTCTCTGTCGCCTGCATGTAAAGGTGGAACAAAGAAACCAGTGAAGTATTTCACAAGTGAGCTTATTGGGCAGGATGGAGTTGAGATGCACTTCTCTCTGCAAGAGCCAGCTGCAGCTGTAACATTCAGCAATAGCATCAGGAGCTGGTGCCCATACTGTTCTACAAGTTTTTTCCCCTGTTTTAGTTCTTTATCAGTATTTTCTGTCTGAGTCAGTCCTCAATTTATATGCTACCACCCCTTTGTCAGTCCTCAATTTATATGCTACCACCCCTTCTTAACTTCAGAATTACTCTCACAGGGCTCCAGGTAAGTGACATCTCTAGTCTAAGCAAATCTTTAAGGCTCCTTTTCTTTTCAGTGGACAGTGACAGGTTAATCTGGGAGGTGATTCACTCACTTGTCTTGGGCAATCTCAGAAAATCCTGCCGTGTATTACATTGTATGTTATAAAGGCAGGTGGAAGATGTTGAGGTTATAAGGTAAAACAATATAAATAGTTTTGTTCCAAAGATGAGGTTAGGTTAGATCAGATCCTTCTTGATTTAAAATTTCTGATACTGAAAGCTTCAAGATGCAGCTAAATAATTCTTATAAATGGGGCCGTAAGGAATGGAGAAAACACCATGAAAACAGACTCTCCTAATTTATCTTGAGTCTCTAAACCAGGAATACAAGGAAGAGTTTATAAGAAGCATAAAACAGCTAAGTGTGGTCCTGACCAAGTTAAAACCCAACTCAGGTTCCTTTCCAACAACATCTTGCTAGTGCAGTCCTCAAACTCATTGAAAACAAGGTCAGCCGTAGGACTAGTCCCCACCTCCTCCAAAGATGCCATATGAATGCATCATGTTTTCCTACCTAAGAGGATTCCAGCTGGTATCAGCCCGTGGTGAGTTCTCTTAACCACTGTGATAACCTTTAGTTATTCTTAGTTATTCTTTAGTTTATCCTTAGTAACCTCTAGTTGTCCTTTAGTTACTGAACTAGCACACTGTGCAAAGTGTTCGCCCAGTAGTGAAGCAATTCTGGCTTTGGAAGCATCTTAACTACTCGCATTGTTTCTTTCAGATGGTGGGCAGAAGCGAGTTTACTCTGATTCAGATGAAAACAAAGAACAACAGCTTGGAAAACAGTGAACTCTTGACCCACATATGTTATCAACCACGTTGTGTCTCCCTTAGCTCTAGATTGCAAATTCACAGTATTTTAGCTGCTGAGGCCTTAAGAGGGCCTTCTGCTTATGTGGGGTTGTGTCAGTGCAAAGGGCTGGCACTCAGGAAACTGGTATTTTCTTCCCAGCACTGCCACTAGCCTGGGGACCTTGAAAAAGTAACCCACTCTCTCCAAGTCCTGTGCATTTCCTTTATAAAACCACGGATAATGGACCAAAGGCTTTTGCTCTGTGATCTATAGATGCAATATCCCATGTAAAAGCAGACTATGAAATTTGATTTCCTGTATTACGAAGCCCAGAGGGCTTTGCCATGTGGTTTTACCATCAGAACCACCACCTCTGTTTGAGCTAGACTTGTACACTGAGTCTTGCTGTGGGACACAGACTAGGGATGAGGCAGGCTTCTCCTACAAGTTCAGTAACTGTGACTGTAGCCCTTCCTGGATGAGATGAGCCTGGCAAAATTTGTTCCCTTCCTGGGTTTTGATCTGTGTTTTGGGGTTTGGGCAGAGGGGCAGGAGGTGTTCAGCTGAAGTTTAAGTGATTAGTGCTGGTTAGGAGTATCAAAACCTGATGAGAAGAGTTGGTTGGTTCAGGATTTGTGGTGTCCAGTTCCTTCAGCTGAACATGGAGCTCCATGGCAGGTGTAAGCAAAGCCTTACCTGCAGAAGCAGGAGGCCTTTTGAACAGGGCGTTGCATGCTCCCCTGCAGACTTGGGGCACAGCGAAAAGGTGTGTGCTGCAAACGCATCTGCAGACGTGCCTCATCTTGGCAAGACTCTGCCTGTTTCTGTATCATTGCTGCTGAGGATTAGTAACAGAAACTGAACTTTACATTCCTCTCCCTCCCTTTCCTGTTCTCCTTGGCCTGTTGCCTGCCATGAGCATGGCGCAAGCAGCCATATCTCACGTCTGTCCCTGCAAAAACACGCACATGAAGCACCTTGACCTCACTGTGCCTATCCAGTACTACCTTAGCGTGCCCTTAGTAACTTTGTCTTGCCATTCTTGCAGGTAAAGTCTTAAGCAGGAGTTGAGGGAGGAGTCCTGGTCCTGTGTGTCCTGGTTTCAACTGGGCTAGAGTTAACTTTCTTCACAGAAGCCAGTGTGAGGCTGTGTTTTGGATCTGGGATGAGAAAATGTTGCTAATGTACTCATGTTTTGAGTTGTTGCTGAGCAGTCAAGGACAGTCCAGCTTCTCGTGCTGGCCTGCTAGCAAGAAGGCTGGGGGTGCACAGGAAGCTGGGAGGGGACACAGCCAGGACAGCTGACCCAGGCTGGCCAAAGAGATATTCCACACCATATGATGTCATGCATGCTATATAAAGCTGGGACAAAGAAGAAAGAAGGGGTGGAGGGACGTTCAGAGTTATGGCATCTGTCTTCCCAAGAAACCATTTCGTGTGATGCAGCCCTGCTTCCCTGGAGATGGCTGAACCCCTGCCTGCCCATGGGGAGTGGGGAATGGATTCCTTGTTTTCCTTTGCTTGCGTGCACGGCTTTTGCTTTACCTATTAAGCTGTCTTTATCTTAAACCATGGTTTTTCTCACTTTTACTCTTTGGATTCTCTCCCCTGTCCCATGGTGGGCGAGTGAGCAAGCGACTGCGTGGTGCTTCGTTGCCAGCTAGGGCGAAACCACAACACTGTGCAAGGTGCTGCGTCCCGCCGGTGGGGAGTCCCGTCACGACACAGCAGTTGGATGAGTGGCTGCAGAGGGAAGCACCGATGGAGCTGGTGCCCGTGGGGGTAGGGCTTGCACAGGAATGTTTGGTGTGTGATGAATGTGCTTTCTGCACTGTTCGCATCTCTCCCCCCTTTTCCATTGGAGTTTTCCAACGAAAACTCCCACAAGTTTTCATTGTGTTGGAGCCTGCCAACTCCGACGACTCCAACTCCTGCAGTCTTTACCAGCTATGAGCTCTACAGTCAGTGCTAGGTAGAATTCAAAGCGCTCTGCATCAGGTGTAAGGATGTTCAGTTAGAAACTTGTGGAGTGGTTGTGCACTGCCTTGTGCTGGGGGAAGAGTAGAGGGCTGGGGTGGTCTCCAGGGGGTTCTGGTTCATGGGAGTGCTGCACAGAGGAGATAATCGAGAGCACCATGTTGTAGGTGCACGGCTGCTGCTCAGAAGGACTGTAAGCGGCGTGGTCCACGCTGGACCACAAGTCTCTTGCTCTGGCACTTCCACTACAGAACTAAAGGGCAGAAGATGTTTCACCTTCTGACTTTGGGAATAGGTGACTATTTGCAGCCTTATTGCAGCCTTCCAGTACTTAAAGGGGGCTTATGAGAAAGATGGGGACGGACTTCTTAGCAGTGCCTGTAGTGATAGAACAAGGGTTGATGGTTCTAAACTAAACGAGGGCAGATTTAGACTAGATCTAAGGAAGAAATTTTTCCCAGTGACAGTGGTGAGGTGCTGGCACAGGTTGCCCAGAGAGATGGAAGATGCCCCATCCCTGGAAACATTCCAGGTAAGGCCGGATGCGGCTCTGAGCAACCTGGTCTAGAGGAAGGTGTCCCTGCCCATGGCAGGGGGGTTGGAACTCAATGATCTTTAAGGTCCCTTCCAACCCAAACCATTCTACAATTCTATGATTCACTTGGATTCAGCGCACTGTACAGCTGCGGCGTCTCTTCTGCTCTGGTTTGCTGCCATATTCAGGGCTTTCTCTTCCCTACATTGTAGGAACAAATGTACAAAGAGGGGTGGGGTGGGTTCTTGGGGAAAAGCTGTGACTTCTTGCATCATTAAATACCTCTCAGAGCTGGACTTAAGGCACGCTGCAGTGAAACATGCACGAAGTGCAGACGTCAACCTGTGTAACGTGCTGGCTTCTATGATTTCTGTTCTGCGTCCTCTGAGGAGCTGGAACGCCTACCCTGAGCTCTTGAGTTTTACTGTGGGGAAGGAGATCTAGACATGAGACACTACAGCACTGAAGCAGAGTGCACCCTGAGTATCACCTAGAGAACCATGTGTTTGGGGACCGGCTGCTCCTCAGCCCGGTATATGACAAGATACATATGACAAGCCACAGACAAGTTAATACCATCTCCCAAGAAAGTAAAGTCAGACAGTTACGCAGCAGATCCAAGCAAAGACACTGCAAAGTCTGCCTCTTCTCTTCTTCTGAGCTGTTTTTGAAATCAGGAGGGTCCCAGGTCTTCTCTCCAGAGGCTTTGGGTTTTGCACTTGTAATTTAACCTGCAGTCCCTACCAGCCACCCGTTTATTTAAATCACTAATTGAAGGCCAGTACTTACTTCCACCAAGGTGTCAAAAGCACAGCTGCTTTTGTTTTTTAGAGGAAATACTTTGTCCTGGCTGTCGTACACCAGTGCTGTTCTGTGAACTCTAAGGGCAGAAGCTGTGCCCTGTACTCACGGCAGTGACAGGATCCTGGGACTGGTGACTGTGTGTTTCACGTCTGAATCTTTCCCCGGGCAGTACTGGCCAAGAAGCAACATATGTGGAAAATATGATTACATTTATGCCTAGCAGCAGTTGCTACAGGTATTTCAGTAGCAAGGCCAAGGCCTGAAGAAGCATGGAGAAAGACTTGCTCGCTCTTCCTTCGTGCAGCCAACACAACTTGATTTTTCACAGGTTAAATCCCTGCGGTGGCAGGAGTACCTTAGGTCCTGCCCAAGGTTTGTCTGACCAGCTTTGGACATTCTGGGCTCACTTTACAGCTGGTGCAGAGACAGAGGCACGTGTGGAGGATGCCATCTCGTCCTTGCCTGGCCATGTAGGATGATGCAAGTCACACCCTTGCGGTGCCTGCTTCTCTGCTTTGGCGGTTGGGATGACTGGCCTCCATGTGGGCATCTCCACTGCTGATCTGAGCGGCACGGAGGGTGTCAGAGCTGGGGAGCAGCTGGAGCCTCACCTCCACCTATCAGGTCTGGCCAAACGCTTAATGCAGAACATCTCACTCCTCCTCCCACTCCTTGGTTCCAAAACACGGTGGTGTTACTGGAGACAGGCAGTCCTGGGTGCGGCTGCTATCTTGCCTCTTGATTAAAGCTTCTGGATCCTGCCAGCAGGTTTAGCTTTCTCAAGGATGACGGCTTTCTCATTCCTTCTGGCATGATGCAAGCCTAACAAGTCTGTACCTCTAATTTTGTTCCCACTCATCAGTCTTCTGTCAATGCAGACTGTCAGGAGCTGTCTCACCCCTTGTTTTCAGGCAGCACCTAGCACGGTGAGCTCTCAGCACTGACTGAATTCCACCGCACTTTTGAAAAAATAAAATATAACAAATAATAAAAAGTCAGTAATAATACCTAAAAGAAAAGCGTCCAAGTGGGTAACTTTCCTGTCCAAAACAGATTTAAGCTTTGAAAGAACTGTTGTGGCTCTGACCAGCTGATGATCTGTAAAACAAAGGCCGTTACGTTTGAAGCATCATTCTTTTGTTGTAGTTGTTACTGTGTTAAAAAACATCTCTTGATTTAAAGAATGAAAGTGTTGGAGCTTTCAGCACATCTCTAAATAACTCGTTTCGATAGTTAATAATTTGCACTATTAAAAATGTTGCCTTGTACTGCTGGTCTAAAGCTATTCTGCTTCTGCTGACAAGCACGGGATCATCGTTGTGCTTGTTTCTAAGAGCCTGAAGATTAACAGAGATCTCTTGAGTCTGAAGGCTGTGATAAATGCCAAATGGTGTAGCCTCTGGATTTTATTAATTTATTCAGTATTTATGCAAAGCATTTGTACATCATGGTTTACAAGGTCCCTGTTTCTGTACAAACCCAGAACCAGTGCCTGTCCTAACAGTGTTATCTATCTCCCAGAGAACAGTATGTTTGGGTGCTTCACCGCTCCCAGTCATCACCAGTTTCTTCTGACTGTGTACCACAGACAACCTCCTCTACAATCTTATGTTTTAAACCTCCCTGTCTTTTTCTCTTCTGATTTCAGCTGTGACACCACTTTGCGGCATCCACTGGCTGCTGTTGGAGACTGCGATTGCGGCCAGGAGGAAAGGCTCGTGAGGAAGCAGAGGAGCCTGATCAGCATCCCCGACAGTTTGAGGCAGTTCCTGGCCTCTCGCTGGCCCACCCTTGTTTGTGAGCACTGCAGCAGAAGGTGAGCAACAAAGCCCACCATTGGTGGTGGGCCATTCCTCTCCAGCACAAGGGGCACTGTGGGGAAGGCATGAAGACATCTATGTGAACACCTAACAAGTAGGCAGCAGAGACTGGCATCAAGACCTGGTTTAAGGTGGGAATCAAAATCCCAACAGCACGTTGCTAGGCTCTTCCCTGGAGAGTTTATTGTCCTTCTGCTCCCCAAGCCTTGGAATTTCTTAGTTTTAACAGGAAAATTCTTTCATTCCTACTTTTCTCCCTAGCTCAACACTGGGCTCCTTTCCCAGACCAAGTTTTTAAGCTTATTTTAAAAAGAGGCTGTTTCCCCATGAGACAATGAGGAGGCAGATGTGCTCTCTGACATGCCATGACATGTGTGCTAGCACTGCCGTGCTCCAAGACCAATCTTTGGTATCTCCACTGAATCAGATGGTGTCTCTCCAGTGGGACTGCTTGCCCTGCTTCCCCTTTCTTCTTCCTTTCCTTCTCAGAAGAATGGGACAGTCATATACAGCACCAGGGTCCCACACAAAGGTCGTGGTAGGAGACAGGAGATCCGGCCTGGAAAAATATTTGGAATCAAGAATGTTTTGATATACTAGACTAGAGGGGCCAGGCATGTGAAGAGAAAGATTTGCTATTTGTAGCAAATCCAGTGTCAACAGAGAGTCAGGGCTGGAGGCACAGTGTGGGAAAGCAGGCAAACAAGCCCGGTAGCTTCTTTGTGGCTAAAGGGTTTGGATGCTGGCATGCTTTTCAGGTTTGTTTTGCAGGGGGGTATTATTTTCTTTGAGACATTGGTCTTGGTGCTTGAGACCCCTGGGGAAGGGGAGGACTGGTCGTCTATGACAGGTCAATGAAGATGGATGAAAACCTCCTTTCATTCTCCTTTCCCCTTCTTCCTTCTAATGTTTTCTCCTCATTTTCTTATCACGGAAGGAGACAGCTTTCCTCAGCTTGCTCTCATCTCCTCACTTGACCCATCACAATCCTCCTCCTGGGTTTCCCCATACCTTTTTCCATTAATTTTCCTTCTTAAGCTGTCCTTAGTGTCACGGTTTTTAAGGAATGCAGATTGCCCTCAACTCTAATTTTTGCCCAATATCCTCCTTTTCCACCATTTTTTGTATCCTTACCTCTTTTCTTGCTGTCCCCTCTCTCCAATCTCCCTGTCTTTAATTTCTTTTCCCCAACACTTTATCTCTGGTATGCCTTGCAAACTCTGTGTCCATACAGTCAGTTACCTACAGCCTCTCCTCCCACACACCTCTGCCTGTGACTGAGATCACTTTTCTCACACGCCCCTTTGACCACATCACCTGCCTCTTTGCGTCTTCCCTGGGCTCCCTCTCCTCCATCACGTCAAGCATCAGGTGCTTGCCTGCACTGCTGGCACCGCTGGGCTCGCTGCACTGTCACCCTTGGTGGGTTTGGAGGAGGCAGCCCTAGCTCCTGCGAGGCCACGCTGCTGCTGCCAGCTCATGCTGCCCGCTTCCAACCCAATGTATATTTTGCCAGAGCCCTTCTGCTCGCATCAACAGCCTTAGGGCTGGTTTGGATCCGGTCTTAATACTCCCTTCGGCGTCAGTCCCTATAGGCATTCCTCCCTATGACTGCCTACAGACAAGCTACTGGAGCAGTGAGTTCTTAAAGCCTCTGACCAACTCCATCTCACTGTGTTTGACTCCTCCATCTGTCTGTGATCCCTTCGCTGAGAGTGTGATCCCCTGGGGCAGGGCAGTCCTTTGGCCTTTATCTTCTCAGCACAGTGAGTGCCACACCATGATGATAGCACTAGTCTCTTTAGTAATAGCGATGTTAGCAAGAACAGAAAAAAATATACAGCGCCACGTTCAAGGGTCGCAACAGCTATCTTAAATTAGATAGAAACTAGAGAGGGGCTTTGCTTGGAGAGAAAATGGGGTTGAGAGTAGAGGAATGGAACTCCATGCTAGCTTTCCTGCACTCTTCATGGGAGATGAGAGCCCGAGACGCTTGCTCTCCAGGCTGAGTCAAAGGTTATCCATTTGCTGGTAAATACAGAGCTAACTAGGCAGGCAGACCCCAGCCTCACAGCCTGGAAGGAAAGAGCTGCTTTCAAAAAAGCAAATAGGAAGCCCTTGAGGCTCAGAAGACAGCTTGGGGTTGTGCATCCAATGCGACAGAGGTGCTGCTTTGAGGCAGGAGGTTGATGCGCAGGTCCAGGACAGAGGCAGGATGTTTCCTGGTGGAAGTCATTGATCTGCCCAGCGTGCTGGTCACTGTTATGCCCATCTTGAGACACCTCATACTGCCTTTTCTTTGGGTTGGGACCATGCCTATCCTGGGGTAGTGCGTGTCAGTCTTGGAGTGGGATTTTTAAAGGCATCGCCTGGCCTAGGTTTGCCTGGGGAGCAGGGCTTATCATGCTTGTGAAAATATTTTCTTCTGCTGCCCATGTAATTGCAAGCCTGGGATCAGAAAAAATCTAATAGCTAAGGTTTGGTTTCAGTTTTTGATTTCCCAGGAGCCTTTTTACATCCAGGAAAATTAAATTTCTAGCCTGTCTTTTGGAGCTGCTTTCTTCAGGTCAGGCTATGTCTGTGCTTTCATTTCCATCATCTTTCCTGAGCATGACTAACTCTTTCTGTCAGGGCTGGGTGACCAGGCATCTGCCTGGACGCAAACCAAGCCCACTTACTACATTTCCTGTTGTTCCCCAGCCTGTCCAGCCCACCTCTGTTTCTCCCAGCTGATAACACCACACCGAGAGGCGCTGATGTATTTCCTTGCCTTGATACTTCTAGAAGTCATCCATGTGTAGAGGAATGATAGTCTTAGAGTCCAGTCTATTTTTAGCACTTTTACAGGATCCTTCTCTGACCTTGGGCAGACACTTTAACCACCCGCTGTCCCATGTCATCATCTGCAATATAGACACTCCTACCTCATCTGCAAAGCACTTATGGGGCAGTAGCACTTGGGAATTTTAGCTTGGAAATCACATTACAAAAGGGACCTATGCCTTATTGGCACCCAGGATTTTTAAGTTGTTGGCAACACAGCTGATCATATCTAACTTATTGGGTAGAAAAATGCACATTTTCTTGACTCTGAGGAACTGCTCCAGACTTTCCTTCCCATCCCCACTATTCTGAAAACATTAGTTTTCCCAGTCACTGAAGGAGTACAGCCTTTTACCCAGCAGTAGCTCTGCTGATCGCAAACTCAGAGGAGTGGTTTCATTCCCTTTAGGTAGATTTTTTTTTTTTTTTGCTAGTTCTGTAAGTTGGGTCAAAATATTCAGAGGTGAGTGTGGATTACGGGTATGTGATCCAAGGTTCTTCATCCTTCTGCCTCTTTTTAATCTCTGCTGAGGGATGGTCAGCCAAAGTGAGGTGATACTGCTCCGTGGGAGGGTTTCGGATGCCCATTACAGCTCCCAGAGAGATGGGAGGATAATGCCTTTCCCAGGCACCTTAGCAGCACATGGCTGGCAGCAACAGTGGTGACAGACACCCCAAAAAGGGGCAAAGTGTGTTCAGAGCAATGCCAATATCCTGCCACCTTCTTCCTCCCCCTCTCCCTCAGGCAGGCTCATGGCAGGAGGGGGCAGCTGACACCTTCTCTGGGGCGGTGAATCTGACTTTGCAGCATCCCCCTGGCAGCCCCAGAAGGCTTCTGGCTGTGTCAGCCAAAATTCCTGCCGGGGACTCTGCTGCAATGCAGCACACCACACCCCCGCCGACGCGGAGCCCCAGCCTGGACAGCCGGTTGCTGCTCAGCTCCAGCCCCGCGCCGCCGTGGGCTGCCCTCCTCCTCTTCCCACTGAGCCCTGGTAATTTCAGGTTGCTTGGCAGTATCTCCTGCGGGCAGTTGGCGTCCGCAGCGTGTGTCAGCGCGCGTTGCGTTTCACAACGTGCAGCCTGCAGACAGCGCTGGCTCCCCGAAGGGATCGGCTGCGGTTTCGTATTTCATTTCCCTCGCATGCTACACCCGAATTCCAGATGCTTTCTGGCTTGGCTGCTGCATGGGCTCAGAGCACAGGTCCTCTGCCGTACCCAGCGGAGGCAGACGGGGCTTCCCTCAGCTCCAGGGAGTGGACCATGAAGACGTCAATTGTATTTTTGCTTTGCATCTCAGTTTTCCCAGGCTTTTCCCAGAGCAGAGTTGTTGGAGGGGATGAAACTGGTTTTGCCGAGTGTAACGTGTTCTTCCCCGGACAAGTCCCACCCGAAGGATTTACGGAGCCGTTCCACGTGAAAATCTGTCAGCAGTACAACAAAGAGCCGCGCTTTGCAACCCTCTACAGTACTAAGGACAAAATCCCTCTTTACTCAGCTTTTAAGTATACAAAGCCAGCCCAAAATGAGAAGGAGAACTGGCTGGTCGAACCGCAGGTAAGTCAGCTTTTCCTTTGCTGTAAAGCAAATGCTCCTGGAGAACATGACCTCCGGGGTGAAGCTGGGGATAGATTTTGCAAAGGAGGCAGGAGCTCTGCTTGTTGAACTTCCTTCGGTATTAATTTAACACAAGCAGAACTTACTTTTGTGCTTGGAACTGAGCAGACGAATAGTTCCTTGTCACACAAGGCTTTTAATGAAAGCCGGGAGGGGAGAGGAAAGTCATCGCTGACACCAGCCGATGTGCCTGCTCGGGCCAGCCGGCTGCCGCGGGCAGGGCGCAGTGCCGGTGGGCAGCAGGGTTGAACATCACCGCGTCAAGTGGAAGTTTGTTCTGTCGCCGGCGTGATGGCAGTGTTGATAAGAGCTCTTTAGCTTCGCTGCGCAGGGATAAAACATCCATTTGTGGTTCACCAAGTTGATGCTGCAGCTTTTTGTTGGTCCCTGTGTAGCAGACTCCGGTAGGAAAATGAGTTGCCGTGTCCTGGAGCATGCAGGCTCCAGCTGGGTCAGAAGTGTGCAGGATAGAATGAATTTCCCCAGAGTCTCAGTGGTTTTTTTCTCCCTTGACACTTGGCATGTTTAAGCAAGTCCTTCAGGCTGTTAAATTTAAATGAAGTCCTTAAAAAATTTCTGGTGCCCTGAGAGAACATGTACCCTTTACCTCTCTTTTTTTTTTGGCCGTGTTTAACGTTTTTCAGCAGTGATCGTGAGGATTTTTGTAGCAAACATCAAGCTACCCCCATTTCCTGAGCTCAGCAGAGACTGGCAGCATGCAAAGACGCTTCGTCAGGGCAGGAACACTGCGGTACCAGAGCAGCGTGCTGGGAGCGGGGCCCTCGGGTGCTGGGTGCTGGGTGCCGTATGCTGCCAGAGGCAAAGCTCACCCCTGTCCCAGGAGGATGGTGGCTGTGCTCATTTTCCTCGTGTGGTGATGAGATACCAAGGCCACGAGGTCGCGGGCAGTGAAGACTGGAGATCCTCCGTCCCTGTCTTTACCTTGGACTGTCTCCCTGCTCTCTGGGCTGGCTTTTGAGTTGCAGGAGTTCCCAAGGGCCTTTTGATTTGCTCTCCTTCCACTTCACAGACAGCGGTGGGAGGTTCTGCTTGCCCTTTTAAAACAGAGGGAGGCTTTTCACGGACTCTGCCATTATGGCGTTGAGGAAGGGTGATGAACTCTTAAAGCACGGAGGACCTAGGGCGCGAGGGTCTTTGGGCAGTGCCATGGAGGCAGCAAGGCAAAGCGGCAGAGATGAGATTCTTTCCTATTTGTCTTGGCCACTGACACCATTAGTCACTTCCAGCCCCCGTGTTTCCTCCTGCTCCGTGTGGTCTGACTCGCTTCGGTTCTCCAGCACCTCACTCCAGCTGGCTCCCCTGCCCTCCTTACTCCATCCTTCATCACTCTCTTCTCGTCACTGTCCCTGCCAGCACTCCAGAGCCCCAAACCTTGTGTCTCCTGCCACCACAACCTACTGCAGCCTCAGAAATAGTTGGCCAGGTGCTACCTTCAGCTGCTCTGGCTTCCCCAGAGCTTCCCCATGGGTTACTGTGGGTTCATTCTTAGGTTACACTCATGGGTCCCCTTCACCCGTTGCTGAAATGCAGGTGGAAGAAAACAAATTGGCAGACAAATCTGTAAGGGAAAGAAAGCATGACTACAAAAAATTCCTGTAACTCAAGAAATAAGCACATACACTCCTCTCAGACACAGCCACACCGAATCTAGGAGGAGAAAGTGGGGAAGAGATTTCACATCCATTATATGTGTTCCTATCAAGGCAAGGTCAGATGGTTAGGGCTGCTGAAGGTAACCCTTAGAAACACCTGCTCTGCAGCATAGCCCCATGGGGTCATATTGCTTCTTTTCTGGGTAATTTCCTCACTGAGACAGGGATAGCCAGGTATGAGCAGGCTCAGCTGCACAACGGCATGTGCTTATGCCTATGTGCATGCACATGGAGATGCAGAAACACAGCAAGCAGAAAGGAATGGCTATAAAAACACTCGGCACTCTGGTGAGGGCCTCAGAGTGGTCACATGCTTTTTTTTTTTTTTTTTGTAATGATGTAAGCGGTGAGGGAACCATCTCACTCCCTGCGTGCCTACCTCCTCAGGAATGTCTGCCTGAGAAACAAATGCCAAATGTAGCACAGAGGCAGTAACTGGGTGAGAAGTGCGAGGAATGTCGGTGCCACCCACTGCCAACTGGCAGCTGGAAACAGCCAATTAATTCAGCAATTAGTGAAAAATTAGAGAGCAGGCAGGGGAGGCTGATGAGCAGGGTACTGATGGGACTCCCCCAGGCTTGGGTCTGAAAACCTGCTCGGCCAGAGGTTTCCTAGGGGTTGAGAGCAAGTCATTTAGGTGGCTTTCACCTCATCTCATTTTGGTTGTCTGAAAACCTATGGTTTTGGCTCTTTTTATAGCTTAGTGAGAGACGGAAAACTCTGGAGTTGCTTTTTCTGTCCTAACATATGAGGGGCTGGATAAATCACCTTGTGTTTTCAGTTGGTTGATGACTACCACCAGCCAAATGAGCAAGGTGGGATTTGCATCACCCAGCTATAGCTCCCTCTGAGCTGCTCTTGCCATCTCTCTTGGTAGACAGTCAAGAGAAACAGGTACCTCTACAGCCACTTATGTGAGCATCCTACAACAGAAACCTTGGCCTACGATGCACTGTGCCTCCTCCCTGGGACCTGTACTAAGGGTAGATGAAGTATCTGGGATTGTTTAGTCTGGAGAAGAGGAGACTGAGGGGAGACCTCATCGCTCTCTACAACTCCCTGAAAGGGGGTTGTGGTGAGGTGAGTGTTGGTCTCTTTTCCCAAGTAACTAGCAACAGAACGAGAGGAAACAGCCTCAAGTTGCACCAGGGGAGGTTTAGATTGGATATTAGGAAAAATTTCTTTTCTGAGAGAGTGGTCAAGTATTGGCACAGGCTGCCCAGGGAGGTGGTGGAGTCACCATCACTGGAAGTGTTCAAAAAACATTTAGATATGGCATTTCGGGACATGGTTTAGTGGGCTTGGTGGTGTTGGGTTGATGGTTGGATTGATGATCTTAAAAGTCTTTTCCAACCTTAATGATTCTGTTTACCCGTTTGCTTGGATCTTGTTCTCAGCTGTTCCAGGTGATTTGGACAGGTGGCTTCATGACTGACTCCATGAATGCAGATATGCTTTGGCAGTGACACAAACCAAAAGCTTTCTGAAGCAGTGAGGAAAGGTAGCTTGCAATGCAGATTAGATGCAGTGCTGGAGACAGCTTGCCTTTGGGGCTGATCTGGAGGAGGCATGAAAACCTTGGTTACGCATGAGTTATTGCAAACCATATTATGAGTTATTATGAGCATAACTCAGTGATGTCAGAGACTTACACATGAACAGCACACGGCCGCATTTTTATCATGTTCTTTTTTAATTGCACCTAAACAATCCCAATGGTATGTGCAAAAGCCTGCAGCTGAACAGGTAACCGGAGACATATTTTCTTGATAGGCACCTCAAGGTTTGCATGCATCAGCTTATAAGGAGAGAAAATTAGGTGTATATCATCTGCTTCATGTGGGCTGGGAATCTCTGCCAGGAGGCAGAGCTGATCCGTCTTGGGTCTATGTGTCCTTGTGGTACGGCAGCACTGCCATGGGAGCGAGAGGGTGTGAGTGGCTCTGCAAGGGCCGTAGCATGGAGGGCAGTTCCCAGGTACAGCCTTGTGCCTGTGCCCACTCCCTCCACCCACCTCTCCAGTCTGTCTGGCTCCCATTGAACGGCAGCACAGCCTCCTGGTGTATCAGCCATTCCTCCCAGTTTTGTATCATCAGCAAACTTGCTGAGGGTACATTCCAACCCTTCATCTAGGTCATTGTTGAAGATGTTGAACAAAACTGGACCCAGTACTGATCCCTGGGGAACACTACTAGATACAGGCCTCCAACTGGACTCTGTGCCGCTGACCGCAATCCTTTGAGCTCTGTTGCTTAGCCAGTTCTCGATCCACCTCACCATCCACTCATCCAACCCATACTTCCTGAGCTTCTCTATTCTCTAGGAGGATGTTATAGGAGACAGTGTCAAAAGCCTTACTGAAGTCAAAGTAAACTACATCCACTGCTCTCCCTCCATCTCCCCAGCTAGTCACTGCGTCATAGAAGGCTATCAGATTGGTTAAGCGTGATCTCCCCTTGGTGAATCCATGCTGATTACTCCTGATAACTTTCTTTTCATCCATGTGTCTAGAGATGGCCTCCAGAAGGAGCTGTTCCATCACCTTCCCAGGGATGGAGGTGAGGCTGACCAGTCCTGGGTCTTCCTTCTCGCCCTTTTTGAAGACTGGGGTGACACTGGCTTTCCTCCAGTCCTCAGGCACCTCTCCCATTCTCCATGATTTTTCAAAAATGATGGAGAGAGGTGTTGCAACATCAGCCAGCTCCCTCAGCGTTTGCAGGTGCATCCCACCAGGGCCCATGGATTTGTGAGTGTTCAGTTCAGCCAAATAATCTCTAACCAAAACCTCATCAACCAGTGGAGAGTCTTCCTCCCCCCAGGCTTTTTTGCTTATCTCCAGGGTCTGGGATTCCTGAGGAGTAGCCTTAGCGGTAAAGACTGAAGTGAAAAAAGCATTCAATAGCTCTGCCTTCTCTGCCTCCTCTGTCACCAAGGCTCCCACTTCATTCAACAAAGGTCCCACATTTTCCACAGTTTCCTAACTCTCTTACCCCAGAGGTTCTACCACCGTCACTGATGGGCTTGGACTTGGCCAGTGGCAGGTCCATCTTGGAGCTGGCTGCATTGGCTCTGTCGGACACAGGGGAAGCTTCTAGCAGCTTCTCACACAAGCCACCCCTGTAGCCGTGGCCCCAATCAAAACCTTGCCACACAAACCCAATACATTCCAACCCTCGCCTCTCTTAATCACATATTTAAGAATTATCATTAACATCCACATTCATTCCACAATCTTCACAAACTTCATTCATATCAACAAGAAAGAATTCCACACCAAAATCAAAATAGCATCATCACAACGTTGAAGAAACATGGACAATTTACACAAAATCCACCCCTTGTCCCTTCACCACAATTGCAAGAACTGAAATCCCCACAATCACTCTGCTCTCTAACATTGTTCAGTCCATGTTTTGCCTGTTACTTCTCTCAGTTACTATCCTTATCTCAAATTCCTCATCCCCCATATTGGGCACCAAAAAGGGCTGTGGTGGGTTGACCTTGGCTGGACACCAGGTGCCCACCAAGCCGCTCTCTCACTCCCCTCCTCAGCAGGACAGGGGGAGAAAAGAAGATGGAAAAAAACCTCGTGGGTCAAGACAAAGGCAGTTTAATAAAGCAAAAGCAAAAGCAAAGGCCGTGTGTGGTAGCAAAGGAAAACAAAAGATTTATTCTCTGCTCCCCGTCAGCAGGCGATGTCCATCCACTTCCTGGGAAGCAGGGCTTCAGTATGCGTAGTGGTTGCTCTGGAAGACAAACATCGTAATTAATGAATGTCCCCACTCCTCCTCCTTTCTTTTAGCTTTTATTGCTGAGCTGACGTCATATGGTACGGAATATCCCTTTGGCCAGTCTGGGTCAGCTGTCCTGGCTGTGTCCCCTCCCAGGATCTTGCCCACCCCAACCCCACTGGGAGACAGCCCTGATGCTGTGCCAGCACTGCTCAGCAGTAGCCAAAGCACTGTTGTGTTACCCACAGCGTCCTAGCTACCAGTGCAAAGCACAGCGCTGTGAGGGCTGCTGTGGGGACAGTTATCTCAGCCAAACCCAATACAGCGGTGTACTTCAAAAAAGCTACGACTGGTGCATCAGCACATAGGACTCGCTGTGATCCTTCCAGTCCTGAAGCAGTAAGCATCAAATGCTTCAAAACAAAGTGCAAGAAGCCTCCTCAGCAGGAGGTGGGGGTAATGCAGCGGTCTGCAATGGCCAGCGTTGGCACTGTGGCCAGCCCTGGTGCAGACGGAGCCCTGAGCCCCTGCAGGGCTTGGCTGATGCAGGAGGCCAGCCAGAGCTCGGTTCCTACGGCGAGGCTAGTGGATAGCTGCTGAGACGCGCTGGCCCTGGCCTTGTCACCATGGCTCTCAGCGCAGGCTGATGCAGAGCTGTGAGGAGGTGATGCAGCGCGAAGAGGATGCAAACTCTGGGTAAGGGTGCAAGGACATGGTAGGACATCTGTCCAAGTGCATTGCGGGATGGCCAAGGCATGAGGAAGGTTGACTGGGGAGTGATTCAAGGTAGACTATGAACTGTCTGCCATAGGTGTCTCCAAGGTGTGTATTATATAGTGCAGTAAACAGTCTATAGGCCAGGAGCAACGATAACAGGTTTAATTGGGCCAGCACAGTGCTGGGAGCTGAGGGCCACAGCCTCTGAAACAGAGCCTACAGGAGGCAGCGACTGCCAGAGACCGTCTGCCACCCCCGCGCTTCCACCAACATGCTCACCCTCTAATTTGGGGAAGAAAATGACAATCTGGCACACCCCCCCCAGAGCGGCTGCGGGCAGTGTCAGTAGGAGTGACTGAGGAGCAGACGGAGCTGTGGCCGCAGGAGAAAGACCTGAGCACGCTCTGGCGTTTAGTGCTCCTGCTCCCACTGCTTGTCACCTCCCCGTGCATGGCTCTGTGCGTGACTCCAGGACGAATTTCCACGGCAGCAATTGCCACCTCTGGCTCTGCGGCACAGGAATGGCAGGCACGAGCAGGTAGCACACATTCCATCGAGGACCTGCGGTGATGGCGTCCTCACCCATGTTACGCCAGGAGCTGTGCGGTCATTAAGGATGAGGTTCAGACTATTAATGACATGAAGTTCAGACTACTAATGACAAGCCCTGAGAGAGCCCAAGGAGCTCACTGCTGTGTCTGTGTTCAAGGCAAGGAAGTTCAGGTCACCTGCCATGGCGCCTGGCTTCATTCTGGCTTCTTACACAGTCAGTGGCGAGAGGTAAATGCCTTCTCTAGGCGTCTTAGATACCATGGGGTTTTTCTTCTTCATGGCTTGGATTTGATAGTTCAGAGGGACTGAATTAAGGTGCCATGGTAGGTGCTTGGATGAACTGGAGGCACCCCCACTGTAAGAGGTGAGAACATGGCCCTAAATCAAGCCATCTGTTGGTCTTAAAAATCTCCTCTAGAAAAAAAAGCACAAGTTAGAGACCTGGTGCAAGGTGCTTGGTGAGATTCTGGAGGCTGTGTTGTGCTGTGGACCAGACTGGAGAGCTGCAAACATCCCTTGCAGCCTAAACCGATGTGTTTTGCAGGGCAGCTAAGTAGAGTATACATTCCTCTGAAGCACTTGCAAAGAAAATAAGAAGGGAGCATGGGCTCTGAGGCACAGTGTGTAGTAGCAGATGTAATGGAAAATATACTTCAAGGCCCATTTTACGTGTTGCTTTCTAGAAAGGCAAATTTCATCCAGTAACTCTCCTCTATACTGTTTCAGATAGACGATCCAGAAAATGACCTGCATGAGATGGTGCATGAAGCCGATATCGTTGGCACTGTGGCCAACCTTGGTGCAAATCAAGCCCTGACCTCAGACTACATGGGCTCCGGTTACGAGAGAGGGCTGCTCAATCCCAGCCTGCTCAATGAGAAGGATTTCCAGATGGCCACTTACACGCTCACGAACGCCATCCCTCTGAGCCCGTCTCTGAGCAAAAGCTGGTACAGGGACATTGAGAGGGTGGTGGAGCAAGCTCTGGTCCCTCACTGCTCCAAGAAGGATCATCTGTATCTCCTTGCAGGTGCGATTCCTTCCAGCGTCCGCATTAAAGGCAAGGTGTCAGTGCCAGAGACCCTCTGGCTGGCAGCCTGCTGCGATGCTCCGGAGGGATGGTCCCTGGGACTAGTGAAGAAAACGAATGATGAAAACAGCTTGGTGGACCTTATGGTGGGAGAGCTGGAGAAGCAGCTTCTAGGAGGGGTTCAGTTGTTCAAGGGCAACTGTGGGGAAGACAGCCAAAGCCAGGAGAAAACAGAAGCAATACTGCAAGCTGTCAGTCAGATCCGCTCTGGAGAGCAAGTAGGAACAAGTGACAACCAGGAGGCCAAAGACAGCGGCTTGGTGAGAAAAGTGGCTGGCATCATTGCTACCCCTTTCATCAAACTTCTGGAACTGCTCATCTACGTGTTTGTGGAGCTGGTGAAATTTGTGTTTTATTTTCTGTGGCTTGTTATCAAGCGAGTTGGTGGTACAGTTCTGGATGGAGTCTACAGCCTGTGGAATGGGGTGGTGTCCTACCTTAAAGCCATCACCATGGTGCTCATCAGCATCCCCTATGATGTGGGGAGGGTCATCATCAACATCTTCCTGGGCTTCCTGCAAATTGTTCAAGATGTGGCGTCCCTCACCTACAGGATCCTGCGCATCCCTGTGGGGTTTGTCCTTCACCTCGCTGCTTTCCCTTACCACTCCATCTGTGCCATTCCCTCCGTCCTCAAAGACATGGCCACTGGGATTGGGGGCACCTTCTCGCTGGTCATCGATGCCACAGCTGCACTTCTGCATGGCTTTTATTACTTGGCTGGTCACATAGTCAAACGGTTTGTCCCTAAAGACTCCTCTGATGACTGATAGGGATGGAAACCAAGGCTGCAAAGACACGGATTGAAGGAGGAGTGGGGCAATGCTTTAAGATACGTGGCCAAACACTGTCAATTTTGTTCTGGTATTTATTGTAGTGACATTAATAATAATGAACCAACTGGGGAGTAACAGGGAAGGCCAAGGTAACGTTGCTGGGGGACACCATCATTGTAACTCAAGTTCTGTCTGTTGTAAAGTGTTCGGGTTTTATTGGTGCAAGCCACAAAGTTTCTGTGATTTGCAGATGTCAGGATGCTTCCTCTGGGTGCTAAATGTGGTATGGGGTTATTTCTTTCTGGAAAAGATAACACTGGCAGAGAGCTCCACAGAAGCCCATCTCTACTGGGGGGGAGGTGGTGGTTGGGGCAGGATTTTAGTTATGGAGAGTTTTCTGGGACCTGGAGAAGGAAGGAGGAGGTGAGGGTGCAAGGATTTGGGGCTGGAAAATGGTGGGGAGTGAGGTCCTGCTGTTGGTTGCACTGCTCATTGCACCAGGGTCCCATGGGTGGAGGGGGTGCGACAGGGTGTATCTCATAGTCCTCAGGCCTTTCCAGGCAGCTGAAACCACATGGATCTTGCTGTGAGGAAAGACCTGCTGCCCGTTCTTCCTCCTGGTGGGAAAATATTTTCCCTTAGCCATACCAAGGTCATCTTCCCCCAGCCCTTCCTTGCTCTCTGGTGACCACTGAAGGTCTAAGCCCTGAAGCTTCAAGACATGGCATTCCATGACGGTCTAAGCCCCTGAAGGTCTTAGCCCTGAAGCCCCTGTGCCTGCTCCGAAGCCCAGCAGCACCTGGGAGTCACGCCTTTGGCTGTGAACCAGCTGCCCGGCCCCTCCTGGGAGCTGACAGCTCCCCAGGCACGCAGCGGTATTTACTGCCTGAGGTCTCTGCGAGACGATGGCCAGGCTGGGGACGGGTAACACCACAGCTGTCCTTCTGGGGCTTCTTTTGAAATCACAACTCGGAGGGGGAAAATGATCCTCCTGGGTTTCCCTCTGGGGCAAAAGAAGAGCAGCTCTGCCCTTCCCACCAGCCAACGTCAGCGCAGGGACGTTCTTACGGAGAGAGGGCGTGGGAAAGGAGGTGCGTGGGGAGCACGGGGGGATTTTGCTGCTTTTGCATGGGTTGATTCGGTGATTTCATAGCCCCTACCCAGTGGTAGGGTCAGAGCGGGGCAGGAGCCATCCCCAGGCAGGGCAGGTGGGTCCTCGGTGCTGTGCTGGGGGTGAAGCTGGACGGAGGGACGTCAAGAAAGGCAGTCCTGCCAATGGGAGGGGAAAGGTGGAGGGAATAGGACACTTGTGGTGAGTTGCTTACACGTGGAGGCCCTGGCAGCACTCACGGCAGGTCCGCATGGCTGTTGCAGCTGCAAGGACCAGCATGGCCAAGCTCAACATGAGCCCCAGCAGCAAAGGCTTTTGCTGGGCACTTCCCTTCCTTACCCAATTTCAGAAACCTGGAGGAGGAAAAAAGTGGTTGCATTGCCCCTTTCTCCCGTGGGGACTACGGACTGTCAGGTGGGAGGAGAAGTGGAAGGGGGACTGAGGCACAGCGTTTGTTTCGCTGTGTAAATACCCACCTGGTGAGCCCATGCACTGCCAGGCACGTTTATGTGGGAGGGGGACCCCACCCCTCTTCTGCGCCACTCATCCTCCCTGCTCACTCTTCTTCACCCCTTCTCCCCGCTGGCATGAGCCAGGACCCCGACATCGGGGACACCGGAGCCAGGGTGCACATCAGGGGTTTGCAGCTGGACGAGGGGCACGGGGACACCCGCTGCTGCTGGAGGAGGGCACAGGGGTGCTGCCCCTCCACAGGGCTCGGCTCAGCCAGCAGCTTTGTGTCTCTTGGTGCAGCTGCCTGCAGGAGGGAGGCTCTCGGTCTCGGCTGCGTTTGCTCTGTCTGGACTCCCAGAGGCATCGCGAAGAGTCCCAGAGCTCTGCAAGCTGGTGCTGTGTGGCTGGTGGCCAGTCCTGGGCTGAAGAAAGCCCAGTTACTCAATGCAGCAGCTTTGCTGCCTCACACTGCCCGCGGCGGGGCTGAGCTGGGGAGGTGGGATTCGGGAGGGTAAAGGAGGTTTGGCTGGTTCATGGCGGCAACAGAGGGTTGTTTTCTTAGCTCAGGGGCTGCGTTTGACGTAACCGGCTGTGCCTGCACAGCCCAGACCAGCACACCCGGGCCCCACGGCACCCCCTTCGGCAGCGATGCTGATGGGATGTCACTGGGAATGGCAACAGTGGGGATGAAGAGGGGAGGTGGTGGGCTGAGCAGGACAGAGGACAACTCCTCATCTCACCCTTCATGGGCCACATCTGGTTTGTGGAGAACGAGAGGCCACGTGGCAAGCAGCGCTGGCTTTGTTCAAAAGGAAAGGCAGCTTTTGTGTGCCAACATGAGTGTATTTGGGTACAGTCAGCAGTTTTACAAATCCCTTCTTTGCCTTGGAGCTGTTTGGTATGGGAATTTTGGGTGCCACGGGCAAGGTCCAGGTCACTGCTCCCAGCAGGCAGCCAGCAGCCCACAGATGCTCTCCAAACCAAACTTTGCATCTTCTCCTACTCAAACATGCCTTCCCCACTGCAGAACCAGATGCGGAGCTGCTTTCTCCCTCCTTCACAGGACCCTGTCCCAACCCCAGCATTCCTCGCAGGCTACGTGGCAGCCGGCAAGGCAGGTGAGCAGCCAGCTCAGGTCCCAGGAGCTGCCGGGGTGCGGTGACCAGCCTGGTGGACCCAGGGTCCCCAGCAGCCTCTGACGGCACGTGTGGTGGCAGCAGCTCCCAAGTGCAGCCCAAGCATCGGGGAGGAGGCAGCTGCCCCCCACAGCTGCCCGTCTCGTGCCTTCTGCACGGCCTGATCCCTGATCCATCCCAGCTGTGCGGCACTGCGTGGCGGCCGGTGATGCGCTTCTCGGGGGTCCTGCACCCAGAGCAGCTTCCCCACACCTTATGCCAGCAGCCCCCCACATCCCGGCTCCACCAGCGTCTCCAGCGCAGCCCGCGGCCGCAGCGACGCGGGAGCTCCTCTGCTGAGAGGCCGCGAAGCTGAGGCACCTCGGGAGGCGCGTTGCCACGTCTCCACCAGCATCGCTGCCCAGCCCAGCTCAGGTCAGGCCGCAGGTCTCCCTGCTGCCGCCGCGTCGTCCGACCGCAGGTGGAGAGTCCGCTAAGGCTGGGGGGCCGCAGCACTGTAGGCTTTGGGCAAATGCAGAGCAGTATTATTAAAATGGTCTTGACATGCTCAGATTTCAAACCCTAAGAACCGCCAGTGGCATGGGGCATTTCTCTTCTGCGCTGCGCAGGCGATGGGAAATCTGCCTTGAATGCTGAGCAATTATTACAGAACAAGCGACATCCTGCTGCAGACTAACTATTGTTTGAGATTATTCTTATCTGGGCATGACTCACGGCTTCTGAGCTTTACTCTATCCTTGGAAACGTATGGCTTCAACAAAATAAAAGTTACTTTTCCAAAGCGGGGCTGGTATCACGTTTCTGTCACAGTTGCAAATGAGATAATGCAACCCCGGGGCACCCTGACTAATCAAGAAAGCACCAGCAGCACAGTTGTTCTTTGTTATGGCTTGACATCTGATATTAATGGCCCTTTTGTGCTTTTCAAACACCTTTCCTCTTTCAAAGCGCTTTTTTAAAAGAGTCAATTCGTTAAGCTACTAAGAATATGTAGGTAAAAGCTGGGGGGTTGCAGGTGGTGGATTTAGCTCTATGTGTGAATTTAGCTCTCAGAAGAGAGGGAGATGGGATGTTTTATTCTTCTCAGATGCAGTTACACCTGGGGTGCAGCACGATGGCCGGTTGGGATACAGAAAAATCACATCACAGCAGGACGATTCTTTGCACCGGGTGGCGAGGAACTCCCTGCTGCGTGGTGCCGTTCCCCTGACGGGTTTTATCACATCTTCTTCAGAAGGAAAACAAGCGCTCCGTACATGTGGCTGTTTTCCTCCACTGACAGTATGGAGATCCTGGGATGAGTAAATCAGGAGCTGCAAAACAAAATGCAGGTGCCGCGCTTCGGCAGGTGAACCCCTCCAGCGGAGTGTGCTTTCCTCTCAGGTCTGCAGGAACTGGTGAGACACTGCAACAGGTTGCCCGGATGAGTTGTGGGTGCCCCACCATTGGAACTGGTTGAGGTCAGGTCGGACGGGGCTTTGAGCACCCTGATCTAGTGGAAGATGTCCCTGCCTCGTCCAGATCACCCAACGCTTTCACTCAGGGGTCCCTGTGCACCTCGAGATGATCCTTGTCTCTGCGCGTCCACCCTGGCGCTGGGTGCGATAGCGGCAGAGGGGCTCGGCACCCCCGGCAGCACGGCCCCACGGTCACAGCCCTGGGCTCAGGTCCTCTGGGTCTCACCTCTGCTGCCACTGCAGGTTTCGGAGCCGCTCACCTCTGCGTGGAGCTCCATCACCGGCTCGGTACCTCCCTCCGGCCGGGGAGCTGCTCCCCTTCGGCAGGGAACGGAGCCCTGCTTGTTTGTGCGTTACACCTCCAGCGTAGTCAGTGCCAGAAAATGGAAGAGGTATTGGAAAATAAATACCAGTGTAACTCGTTTGGCCAGGAAGGACTGCCTGGGAGCAAGGAGCGCGAGGCGTGTCCGGGGTGTGCGTGTTAGCCAGGTTGCGATCCCGCGGGTTCGGCACAGGACGACTTCTCTTCGCTGCACAGTCTCCCAGGCTGCTGGATTTACTTCAGTTTGGGAATGGATCTCACACTGGGTAACATCTGCCATCCACAGAACTGGTGTTTCCAGCCAAGCAGAAATGCCTACAGGCTTTCCAGCGGTGTTAGTGTTACAGCTGGTTGGAAAATCTCCAAGACTTGATATCCTGTCAGAATGGGGTGATTTATCAAACAGGTTGTTTTTTTTTTTTCATGGCAATTTGCCATTTTTAGTGGAAAAGAGTTTTAGGGTCAAGGACCAGAATCATCCAAGAGCAGCCCAGAGACTGGATTAGAGGTTTGGTCATGGACACTCAGCACCCGCTCCTGCCTAAAGCCAGGCCTGGCACGTGAACGTGGCTCTCTCCATCTCAGAGGAGTGCCCCTACAGCCATGGCTCATCTCAGCTTATGTCTCATTTTCTCCCATTTGTAAGGGTGAAAAAAGAAAATTTCCATTCCAAAAATACTGAAATTGTGACCATTTTCCTGGGGGATAGAAGCCATTTTCCACTGAGCCAGCAGCAGCAAAGTCGCCTGCAAAGCTGAAGAAGGGGCTTCAAATTCCTCTGCATATCATCTTTATTAATAACTTGATGTTTTAAACTGATTTTACATGGTGGAAAACAGACATTTGGAGCAGATGTCACTGTGTGTTTATTGCTGTGGTATTGTGGTTTTGCTGAACCTCCCAGTGTCTGCTGGTAGAAGGTGGGTTATGGACCAAAGCCAGGAGCTGCAGCCTGCAGGCAGGACAATGCTAGTGGGCACGGGTGGAACCATGGGAGCTCCTCGCTGGTAGGAGAAGAGCAGCAGATGGATGGGATGTTTCAGACTAGCTTTAAGGAAGAAATTTTTTATCATGAGAGTGGTGAAGCACTGGCACAGGCTGCCCAGAGAAGTGGTAGATGCCCCATCCCTGGAACCATTCCAGGTCAGGTTGCACGGGGTTCTGAGCAACCTGATCTAGTTGAAGATGTCCCTGCTCGTTGCAGGGGGGTTGGATTAGATGACCTTGAAAGGTCCCTTCTAACCCAAACTATTCTGTAATTCCATGAAACCAAGTGGCCTGTAGCTAAATAGTGAACAGTAATGGCTGAGAACTGGTCTCTGCTTGGTCCTGACACCAACAAGCTACTGAGATGAGTGGAGCAGCTCCAGAGGGACATAGGGTAGACTCAGGGAGACATTGCTATCTGGATTTATGCCACCCCGGTGTGGGCATTTAAAATCTCTTCTCTGTGGGCACTGGTCTCCCTCCATTCAGTATAAATATCTCACTGGGCTTTCACCTGGGCACCTCAGCTGGACGCCTAAAGCTGAGGCCAATGAAGCTTAGCAGGGGTTGGTGGCTGATGGGGCTGTCCCACCCATGGAGACCTTTGAGGTGTGCATTGACGTGGGTCACCCAGATAATTGTACAAGTGGGATGGTCTTTCTCACAGCCCCTTGGAAGGCTCTTGGGTCACTAAGTCCTTCCAGATGAATCGTACCAGGGGCTGATGCCTCCTGAGTGCTGCTGGGAACAACCCCCAGCGCTCGCAGCCACATTCGGGTGGTTGTGGAGATTTGTGTGTGGTACCGTGGCAACAGATGGGATTAACCACCATGTGTGTCTCAAACCCTACGAGTTGACCTGACCTGTATGGAGTGATCCCGTCCCCCAAAGAACTTGGCCCACACTTTTTTGAGTTCATGGAAAACACGTGTCTTTGTGAGGTGGCTGAGTGCACTCTTCACCCTCAGGCATCCGTGGGATGTAACTGGACACCTTTGCACTGTCGGTGATAGCCTGCACTTGGAAAAAACGTCGCATTCTGCAAAACTGAGATGAGTTATTTCACGTGGAGCAAGGGGGCTGCCTTCTCAAGGATCTGTGAGACCACAGAGCCCAGTGGCTGCAGAAGAGGTTTGAATAGTAACAGTTAGTGTTCTGGTGTCAGAAAGGCGTCAATGACCTCTGAGGATCATCATCCCACCAGTAGACAGTTAAGGAGAAAGGGTGACAACTCAGATACCAGGTGTCATCAAGGCCCAGGGCTCCAGCAATGGAAGATAGTTTTGTCCATCCCCCGATCCTGTAGTGCCACAGATCATCCTTGAAACATTCAAGATCAGATTGGACCTGAGCAACCTGATCTAGTGGAAGATGTCCCTGCTCGTTGCAGGGGGGTTGGACTAGATGACCTTTAAAGGTCCCTTCCAACCCAAACTATTCTGTGATTCCAGGTGTTTATGATCCTCCCAAGCCCTATCAGAGGGAGGTTTGGTGGAGTGGGATGTATCTGGGAAACTGGTACCTGTCCTTTATTTCTCTGAAGAGTGTATTTAAAGTCTCATTCTTTCTCCATCACCCGTTCCCAGCTGTGAGCAGATGCAGGTGCTCAGCACCAAGCACATTCCCACAACGTGTGCTGCCGGCACTGCTGGGGCTCCCAGGGACACAGCACTGAGGTTCTGGACCTCTGTGGTGGTGGTGATTTGCACTCAGGTCTACGAGCTACAGCTGGTAAGGATGCTTCCAGCTGAGCTGCTTTTGTTCCTGTTTTCTGCAAAAATTGCATTTTTCTTTCTTTGTTTTTCTTTTTCAGCGTGAAAACTGAAAGAAAAAACCTAGTGATTAGCTTAAATCTAACAAAAAACGTTTTCAGCTGTACTTCTCAGTATGACTGTGCTGTATCGCAGCCATGCGCTGGCGTTTAATCTTCTGTGAGCGGAACGCTGCAAGCCGGCCGTGTTTGCCCTGACGTGGAGCGTGGAGGCGGGTGAGACGCCCCCAGGAGATGATTCAGGGCAGATGTCACCCTCTGGTGGAGTCTCTCCATCTCTCCACCAGTTGCAGAGGAAGCCAAGAGAGATTAGCTGCGTAACTGAGCAAGACAAATCAAAGGTCTGTATTCAGGCAGCGTCATCTCCCCAGCCCAGCTTTTCTCCTCCTGGGGCTTTCGGTGCGTCGCCAGAGGCACCGGACCATGAGGACTACCTGGGGGAGGTGGTCTGGGCTGAAGCTAACCCCCCTGCTGTGGGGTCGCATGCTGCAGCAGCAAACTGCCGGGCAGCTCCTCCCTGGGCAACACTGAATGTTGCAGGTCATGACTGCTAAAACACCTTGGTTTTGTCTGGAACCACAGGTTTTGTTGCATTTTCTCTATCCAGTTTTTGGCAACATTTTATTCCCTGGAGGCGTTGATCCTCTAAACACCCGGTCAGAGATGTTCAAGTTTTGCTCCACGGGCCTGAAGACAGCCCGAGGACAAAAAGCGCATGCAGAGGAGGCAGAGGGTAGGTTTCATTTTAGCAGGGAATACAAACCCAGTGATTATCTTCTTTTACACATTGAAACGCTTACAAAAAACCAATGATATTTACAAAAGCTCATTAGCGTGATGAGCGATGTTATTTATAACAACCGTAATTCTCTCTGGGATTTGTAGAGCCTCTGCTCTGCCGTGCAGGTGTCCCACCAGATTGTTCCATCATCATCAAATTAAAAGTTACTGGGGGAGTTTGCGTGCTCCCACGTGGCCTGTGCTTTGGGCTAATTTAGCGGGTAGCGTTGAAATCAAGTCCTGTGCTGGTGGGCGCACGTCAGCAGCGGCGATTCCTGTAAATGCCCGTAAATAGAGAGGACCCACTAGCGGCCCTGTACGGGGCCCGTGGCTGGTCACCATTTCCTCCCGGTGCCGCGGCGCGAGGAGCGCGAGGTGGTGCTGGGAAGAGGCCAAGGAGACCCCGGTGCAAGCTGAAATCCAGCCCTGCGGGTTTCTGGGGCTGCTTTGGGCCACGAGGGGGTACCCGGTCCCCGCTTGCGGTGGCACTCCGCCGCGGCCTGCCACGCCGCTGCGGCCCGTGGCTTTTCGGCTCCGTCCGGAAGGCTGGGCTGGGCGGTGT
>NW_010522622.1:53447-53735 GCF_000687285.1 Phaethon lepturus
CGTGGCTTTTGGGCCCCATCCGAAAGGCTGGGCTGCCCGTGCTCCCAGCTGATGCCGGTCACGGTGGGCACCAGCATGTCTCCCCATGCTCTGTAAGGCTGGGGGGCTCGGGGTCATCCCAGATGGGTCTCCCCAGGGACATGTCACCCATGCAGGGCTGCCCGCCCTTGCCCTGGGCATGATTCTTTCCCAGATCCCACAGAGCATCCCACGGGGGTCACCCATGGAGCGCAGGGAGACTGTCCAGCAGACACCAGGCACGGGCACACGAGCACCCCGGTGACACAG
>NW_010522622.1:53885-56298 GCF_000687285.1 Phaethon lepturus
GGGGAGGACGGTCAAGGCGAAGGTCTGGGGCATCGCCAAGACGCGCAAACGCCTCGGCTTTTGCTTTTCTGAGGGTGAACCAGCCGGAGAGGCGAGGACGAGGCACAGGGCAAGTCCAGGGTCCCTGGGGAGCGGGGCTGTCCCCTGGCCATGCTGGGTCGCCCCGTCTGAGCCCTCAGGCCATGCTCTGGGTGAAGGTGCAGGGACCAAAATCAGGGCTGGGCTTGCTTGAGGAGGGCACCGTCCTGCCCTGCTGCTCTCCCGTTCTGCAGGACCTTTAGGAAGTAAAGCAGGAACCCTGCAGCAGCCCTTGGCTTTGGGGTCTATTGCAGGTTTATCTTTTTCAGGTCGGTGCTGGCGACATGGCCGCCCTCCCGCCAGCCTGGAGCTGCACTGGCGCCCGGGGGGGCGGCGCGCCCGGGGTGGCGGCTGCAGTGCCCGTAAAGGGGTGGGAAGCTCTGTCTGGACCCAGGACGATACTTATTTTCAGTATTTTGAACTCCCACTGAAAGCAAATAAATAAATAAGCACTTTATGTATTTACAGATCTACTTTTTTTTTTATTGTGATAAGGGTTTCTTTCAGGGCAAGATGAAGCTGAACTGGCCAAAGGTGCCAGCAGCTAATGGCCACGCTGGGACAGCCCTTGGTCACAGCCCTCCGTGGGGCATGTGTTACCTCTAGCAGAACTGGAAATGGGCTGTTAGGGGTTTTTTGGGAGTTATTTCCATTGTAGGCCAAGGTGAGGACAGGCCAGCCAAGCACCCAGCAGCTGGAGGGTAAGATACACCCAAAACACCCTCAGGACCGCGGCTTGTGAGAACTCGCTTTGTCCCTTCGGAGGGGAGCCGCGCACCTCTCCCAGGACAAACCCCTTGGCGATCCCGCAGCGCTACGCCTCCCTTCCCCGGGGGCTGGACGGGCCGACGGCAGGACCGCGGGGGCTCGGGGCAATTCGGCTGCTGGGTAAGCTTGGCACGGCCGGGAGCCAGCGCCCTCGGCACATGTTACCCCTCCCCTTCGCGTCTCCTTCGTGGCTTTATGGGTCTCACCCACCTGGGCTCGCTCGGGGCTCCCTGGAAGAGGGAGGGAGCAGCTCCTGGTGCATCCCACTGCCGGCGGCTTTCACAAAACAAGTCTCTAAGGGGAAGGTGACCAGCTCCATTATCAAGAGCGAACGTCGTGATGCCCATCGCCCCATCCCTCATCACTGACAACTGCCTGTTTAAAAGACGTGCCCTTTGGTGAGCGCTATACATTTTTCAGGACCTATGTTCATACAGATTAAATACCATTATTACCGATATCTCTCTATCTGTAGATTAAATAATGTATACATTAAATACTACATAGATAAAAAAACAGGACAAGGGCCCAGAGAGGAAGGACACTTCCAGGACTGGATCTCGTCCCAAAACACAGGACACTCTGCTGTAGAGACGTGTTCCCCAGCACGTGGCAAAGGACGCATCACACAGTAGACAGGTTTTATCCATTTTATTTAACCAATGAAATTCCTACTGATAACAATGAAAGTAATTTCAGCAAGTATAAATGCGATACAGTTTTAAACAAACCCCATTGTTCCGTACCTATAAATAGATTTTTCAAAACCTCATAAAAAGTGCAGATTTATGAATTGCTGTTAAAATGTTAATACATGATTCCTTTGTTTAAAAATGCGTTTTTGTCTCTTAACTCACAAAAAAAAAAAAGTTCCTTCTGCATCTGCTCAGATAAATTCAAGTCGGGTAACTTAAAAACTAACAAAAGTCACACACACAAAAAAAAAATCCATCCCACTAAGTCAGTCTGTCCTCTGAAAAAAAAAAAAGCCAACGAAAAAACCCCAACCAGCAACAACAGAAAAAAAAAAATGATGAAAGCTGCTGTGGAAACCCACAGTGAGCTCCTAGCAGCTGCCTCACCTTGCAGGCAAACCTCCTGCGAAAGCACGGAGCCCGCAGCATCTCTCCAGGGCAGGTGGTGGCCCAGGAGGCAGGACGGGTGATGTGCCACCCGCCCGCGGAATGCTGCGGGGACCGTGGGACTCACAGAGCCTCCCCGCTTCCCCAGGGCGGGAGGGAGCGGCGGGACTGGAGCTTTGTCCTCAATCCTCCCGGCGTGGCCGTGGCAGGAGGAGGCAAGAAGCCGGCAGCTGCCGGGCTGGGGCTGGGCACAGTTCACCCCATCCCGAGGATGGGAAGTGGGAGATGCAAGGGAACGCCAGCCCCCTGCGTGCAGCCCTGCCTGCCCTGCCTGCCACCCCAGCCTGCGGGCAAGGGGGCTCAGACCCACAGCCCCCAACAGATTCTTACCCCCGCCGTGCCGGGCTCTGTGGTCAGCAAATCAAGGGCCAATTTTTGCACTCCAGAGAGGCTTGGAAGCTTTTCGGCTGCAGAAATACCATGCC
>NW_010522622.1:56378-57342 GCF_000687285.1 Phaethon lepturus
CAGCGGCAGGCTTATGGGCGCGGGGGGCTGAAACACACGCCAGACCCCGGCCTTCCCGGCACTTGGGTCCCAATGTGACCAGAGGCAGGGCGGCCGCGCAGCTTGGACTGTGCTTTTCGCAGAGAGGGGCTGAGCTCACCCACGGCTGAGAGGTCTCCCCACGCTGCCGGCACGTCTGCCCCCGTCTACAGTGGTATTTTATCTACAGCAGGGTCTGTGTAGCAAGAGCAGTTTAAAGTGGCTATGTTTATCAAGTTTGCTACTTTCTGAATTAAAAAAAACACAACAAAACAAAAAACCAAACCCCAACAACTATAAATACAAAGACTCTCACACACCAGACACTTGCAGCCTGCGTGACTCATAAACCGCATCAATATTCTGTTAAAAAGCTTATTCTACGTAAAACTATACATAGTACAAGAGACCGAAAAGTGGCAGTCGTGTATGGGCACGCTGCCTGCCCCAGGGTGGCCCACAGTCAGGTGCTCCCTAAAAAATCAAGGAGTTACAGTAACACGGCACAGGACTGCAAAGCCGATCACAGCTTCTGCTTACACTGCATACGAAGTACCAAGGGGAACACAAAAAAGAACTGGTGTTAATACTGATGGATTAAAGAGTAACTATAAAGATCAAAACAGACGTTCACAGCATGCTACATATATTGCTCACAAACTTTTTTTTTTTTTTAAAAAAGGCTAATACAAAACAAGGAGTTGGCAGTCTGATTTTCAGTTATGTCAGATAGAAAGATAAAGCATATACATTCATCATGTGGCTTTCCAGCAAAAGGAGAAAAGGGTAAAACAAAGATATTTCAAGTTTACAGAACTCCTATTTTTTAAGCTACAGTTTATATCCAGTTCCAGTCACAGTCATGAAAAGGTTTCTGACTGCGTTGCCTCGCAGAGTCCAAGGGCTGTAGCCTAATTCTTCCCCCCCCCCACCCGCTATAAGCGGC
>NW_010522622.1:57452-74528 GCF_000687285.1 Phaethon lepturus
CTGCCCCGCGCAGTCTCCTCCGGCAGCCACCCGGCTCGTGGCAGCCAGGCTGCAGGGAAGCGGTTTGGGTCTGGTGGCAGGACACGAGCGTGAAGTAGGGAATGAGACACGGTTTTGGATGGTGCGTGTTTGGACCCGCTGCTGTCGCTGCCCCCCAGACCCCTCAGCTGGAGACGTAATGCTTGGTGATTCACTCATTTTGTCTGAAAACTCCTTGCAAAGGGCTGATGGGGGCGAGAAAATGTAATTCAGCAGTGGCACGTTTTACTCGGGCAGAAGCGAACGGTTCCCTTCCCCTGCTCCTTCCGTGGAGTACGGAAAGGGTCCCAGCTCTTGTCCTGCAAAGCCCTCTGGATACCTTGGAAGGAGGCATCTCCCCCATCTCCCCTACACAATACACAAGGATCTCTCGGACACATCGGTGAAGCTTCGGCTGACCAGTGTGTCAACTCCCCCTGTGCTGGTTGAGTCTGTACCTTCTGATGCCAACAGCATGGCTTGCTCCCCACAAGTATGTTAGTATATGAATTGGTATCTTGAATACCTTCTCTAACTACTGTTTGGAACAAGCGCAGAATTCAGATTTCTATTTTCCACAAGCCCCGATGATACGCGGTACCTGTAGGAACACCCAGCTGTGCCTACGTCTCCACTCCACGGTGTGCATTTGGATTTATCCCACAGATAAGCAAAAAACCCGAATCTGCTTAATCCAGGGGCCGGCTGCATCTGTCTGTCTGCGAGGCACCTGAGGAGCTGCCAAGCCAACGGCCCTGTGAGCCTGCCTGGAAGAAGACGACCTCAACCCCCCCCAAGGAGGTCTCTCAAAGAAACCTGCATGGCTGAATGGCTCGAGCATAGGGAGTTTTGCCAAAAAAAGCATTTCCTTAGTGGATCCACTGGATTATTACTGTAACTCCAGAGATGGGATATGACACGCTACTGGCAAGTGCTACCTAAATGTCATAAGCAAGTACTGAGTGGCATCCTTTCAGACCAGATTTGTAGTTTTCCTGTCCAGAAATAACCTAATACAGCAATTAAGCGTTTCTGAAAGACCCTTGAACTCAATAGCAAACAGTGATATAAGAACCTAGCATTGTTTTGCAAGGTTAAGGCTAGGAGGTTGTCCCTGCATGACTGCTCGGGGTTGTGAGTTGGGAAGATAGGAAGCACTTGATGCAGGGTGGCGGTGGCAGGTTGGAAAATGACAATTTGTTGTCCCTGGTGAGCAGCAGCAGGATTCAATGTCTCCAAGAGAGACCTGATGTGTGCTGGGGGAGCAGCAGCATGACCACATACCAAGAAATGTGCTCTAAGGGATAAATTAACACTGATCAAGATGCTCCTGAAGTTTCCTCACACTACTGTGCTCTCTCCATCTCCCACACCTGTAATCTATGCAGTAGATATGAAATGCTAAATTCATTTTCATTTGGAGATAAAGTTTTTCATTTACAATTCCCAAATGTGAAAAAGCTAGTGGATGCATCTCCTCAGAAATAATGCTGGGGAACATGAGGGAGAGTAAATCTGAAGTTCAGATGGTGAAAACTTTTTGTCCAGCTCTTGGAATGATCACTAATGGCAAACCAATTCTAACAGCTTTATATTCAGATCAGCTCTGGGAAAGTTAATTTACACTCAATCCACTTCCCTCTCCCCCCATTTTGTGCAACATCACCCCTTATTTATGGGAGAAGGATCCAAACCTCCAAGTAAAGTAACTGAAAGAACATCACTTGCAATCAAGAAGATTTGGAGTATTCCTTTCTGGCCAAAACTTTTAAGTCTGGGCACAAGCTATGCACTTGCTAATGCCAATAAATCCTTCCTGCAAGTAAATCCAGCTCTTCTAAAAGGGAGTCCAAACTCTGGAACATGAACTTGAAATGCATGCCTATGTTCATGGAAAACACACATGTATGAGAAACGTCAAGAACCTGTTCTCCAAGAGCAGCAGCTTACAGTTTAACTGCTTTTGGAAAGATTTCTCTAAGCCTATATTAAGTCACCAAAACAACGCATTTAATTAACAATCACTGCAGATCACATGGATCTGCTACACATTATTCCTTTAATCTCTATGGAAACTGGGTTTTTTATATTGAATTTAGGTGATTAAGTATCTTTAAAAACCTGACTCAAAAATGCAAGTGGGCACCTTGTAGGATTTTGCTAAATGTCCAGGTGCTTAAATTCCCACTGAAATTTAGGCAACTAGCTGCTTTTTCCAAATCCCATGAAAACATCTACCAGCACCAGTATGAACAAAAATACTTTTGAAGAATCTGGTGCTTTGACCATCTGCACTCAAGTAACAGAGAAAGGAAATGATTTCCTTTTTGTTCTGTTCTAAATTTATAGAGACCTACCTTTATAATTGTTTACAATCACTGATTTTCCTCTCCTTGAAGTTATTTTAACACATAGGGAGAGCCGATAGTGGCAATTCTTTAACTCTTAAAGTTGAAAGTACATCCTTTTCATTTTAATGAAGGCTTTAGGACAAAGTGTGTGTATTTCAATTCAGTCTTGATGAAGTAGATCCATCTACAGCTCACGAAAATTCTCATAGGATACCACAACACCAGCTTTAGTAGCTGTCTGCACAAATTGTACCCTAGTTTAAAACGGTTTCTGTTCCTGTCTGATGGCACTCTTGTGATGTTCGACTGCAGGCAGAGTGTTCTGGGAAATGCAATTACTTTCTCCAGTCGGCACCGTTTTCACTTCTTTTCAATACAAAAAAAAAAGGAGCGATTTCAGCGAGAATGTACCCTATCGCAACACACTTTTTGAAGCGATTCTGCAATGATAAGAAGCCGTTTCATGCTCAAAAACTCTGTTTCCTACTTAAGGCATTTCCTGTGCTAGCTGGTTAATTTGTACCCAACACGCTTTCTCTTCAGTAGACAGGAGACTGTACACTTTGTTTTTATGTTGGTCATGGCTGGGATTTTGCGGACTAACATTAATGCTGGTAAATATCGATGCCAGTAAAGGAACACAGAAGGAGAGCATCTACACTTCCAATGATTGCGGTACTCTTAAGAATAATACCACTGATCTGAGTGTGAAGATTCACATTCATGAGTGCTTTAAAAATGCAAAAAATCCAAGAACACTTGCGCATTTAAAATTTGGCACAGTGTGAGCTTAAAGCGTGCATAAAGCATACGGTAGAGTTATCTGACTTTGAACACCTATTCTGAACAAGCATCTATTAAAAATCATAAATTTGAGTATAAAAACTAGGCTATAAATTGTTACACGATAAATGCAATACTTTGAAAAAAATGCCACATGGAAAACACTTCCAGAAGTTTCAAGTTTGCATTTAATATTTAAAAAAAAAAGGATAGCAAACTACTTGGACAATGACATTTCCTACGGTGGAATGTCTTGCAGGCCATATGTGACTTGATATGGCACCTTTAAAAAAAAAGGAAAGAAATCACTGGTTTACTACAGGGTTTTATGAAGCAATCCATTTATGGTTTCTCTATGTCAAATCTGCTCATGTACTTCACTCAGAAGGCATTTGAGCTGGCAAGTGTATTTCACAAGGAAAGAAGTAAAGGCACTCATGTTTCCAAATGTAAAACTGCTCTAAGAGTCTTTGCATTTCTGAAGGGAAACTAAGCGGTCATATTAGTTACTCAAGTCTAGTTTCACCTCCTTTCCAGAGCTCAACTGTGCTTCTTGAGAACTACTTGACTTTTCAAAGCAAAGGAATTTAAAGTAGTGCTGTACAGTTCCCATTGCTTGAAAAAAGCAAAAGTATTGCATGAAAACTTCTCTCAGCAGAACTGTTTTATGCGCAAAAGCCATTAGGTATGGCCACTACAGTCACAAGAGGGAGCAAAAAGGATCATAACTTAGAAAGTTAATCGAAGTTCACACATATGAGCATCTCAACACTTCTGAGAAATCTCTGCAGTTAGCTATACAAGATAAATAAATCTGATGTTTTACCCCATGCGCTCTCTAGAAGAGAGTCCGATGGGTCTATCCGGTAGTTTTCTAAATAGCCAACGTTACATTAAAAAAAAATAACTACTAATTTCTTCCTCAAAGGATTTTCATATGCAGAGTCTGAAGTCTGAAAGTGCAGGAAAGTGTACAATCATTAGCTTTCCAATCTGGAACAGACAGATAAAGCGAAAAAACCAACATGCGAAGTCACAGCAAGGTATCAGGAAAAGGGAAGAAAAGAGAAAACTAACTTGAGTAGGGTACTGGTCCATGATTTTGTTGCTGAAAAGTGTTAAAATATGACTGACAGCATTTTTTAAAACTATTCTGCAATCACCAATGGAAAGAATTCTTGTATTAACTTCTACAATCCAATGGAACATTAAAAATAAACCTATCCAGTTCGTTTTAAATGTATGCAACAGAAATAAAGGTCACCCTCCTCAAAGAAATGTGAAAAGTCCAAACCAACAGACAAAAGTTGAAGCAGTGACAATTTGCATCCTACTGGGTAAGTTTAAGCATCTCTTTAGGCACTTCACTGGTTCATCAATGCAATACAAAATAAAGCTATAAATATCAACATTTTGTGCTCTTAAAAATTAGTCAAAAGCAACAGAAACCAGCACAAAACTGTGACATTTTTGGCAGCTTATTTCTCCCCTTCCCCAATATCACCGGTTGTCCAAGAATGCTTTGTTTTGGGGATGCTTTGGCATCTCAGTATCAGGTTGTCTTAAGCCGTAAAAGCTAAAAGAAAACTGCTAGGCCTTAGACAATAAAGAAATTTGGTTTTAAAATTTCTTTATGGCTATATAAGAAGGACACTTTAGCAGTGGCATGATAGGGAAAAAAGCTTGCTTTCTTTTTAAATATTGCACTTTTCTTTTGTTCACTCACACTAATGCATAGAAACTTTTAAAACTTTGAATATTAAAATTTCATGCTATGAAAAAGTTATGGGAAATAAATTTCTATACATCCAATATGAAAGAACAGATATGCTAGCCTTCCTTTACTTTCCTTAGTTAAAACATTGCGAAGGAAGAGAGTGCAAAAAAACCCACAACCCTATTTTTGGTCAGCCTGTGTATTAACTTTATAGGTGCCAACTAAACAAATTGCAACATGTGATGAGCATGGATACTGTAAGGACGACTGAGGGTGACTGTCAGTAAAACAAGATTATGCGTGATTGAAACACAGTAAGTGTGGCTGAAATGGCAAACTGTGAGGCCTCTTCTCTTGGGAAGGGGCATGACAAAGCAGATGAATTTCGCACTTCAGTAGCATGCTGTAGGATTTATCATGATTAATTTCACATTAAAGTGTGCTCAATGTTTGCATCCACATCTCGCATCACCTTCAATTGCTGTAGTAAGACAGTGACTGGCAAGCAGTCTCCAGGAGACAGAGAAGAATCCAGTGGGCAATTCAATGCAACGCAGCCCGTGCGTCTCTGTCACAAGTCACGACATGGTGGTACGTTCTCAGGACAGGCAGAACCAATCTTCTGCTGGACTCCACTAATCTGAGAAATGATTGCTTGGAAAAAGAATTCTCTAAGCACTTCACTCCGGTGCTTAAAGAACAAAGCGCTAGGATTGGATATAATAAAAACAGTTTCAGGATCCTGACCATCGTGCAGAAATCCAGCTGGAAACAATGCAGAGTAGTGCTCCTCAGTGTTACTTTTGTTATCATTAGTAATGTTAAGCATCAAGAAAATAAAACACGTCATTGCACATTACAGCCGTCAAGAAGCACGGCTAAACTTTGACACTAGAGAATTGAATAACCTGATGCTACATCACAAACAGCTTCTGGTGTGTATCTATTTTGAAAGGTCTTTACATACTCGGTAAAAACTCCTTTACTCCTGCCCAGCGAATGCTTCAGGTTAAGTGACGAGTTATGGCACGAAGAGCATACAGAAGTTCGGCTTGCATACGAGCTTCCATTAGAAGTAGATTGACATGAACCTGTTAAAAATTAAATCAGCCATTTAGTTCCTCTCTGAATGCAACACTGTTTATTAATTTAGGCTAAAATTTCTAACCTTTAGTAAAGTATCGCTGCAAGAAACTATGTCCTTTCTCCCTGTACCCTGCTGCAGGAGACAGCTTGAGACAGCTGTGTTATGTGCCAATATGAGACAGCATCCTAGGACTGCAAGGAACTAGCCTCAACTGCTCCTTTAAGCAATCTTCCATCTGAGAAGTCCCAATAAAACCATTTTTGTATCCTAATGGTATTAATTCTTTATGAATTATATTTTGTTTTCTTTACTATCACCTTTGACCACTGCATAGGAGCACAGAGTAAGGAATAGTTTACATGCCAGACACGCTAGCAAGCACACAAGCACTGAACCCTTGTCAGGAAGCATTTATCCTGGATATTTGAAGACACGCTGCTATTTTCATTGATGAAAAACACCATGAAGATTACATATATATATATATATGAGTTAGTTAAAGTCTTTTTTGATCCCCATTCCCAAATATTGGCATAGTTGACCACTTCTGCATTCCCATGTTTATCCACTTTTCTTTTACAGTTACCAGTTCAATTTTATGGAGAAGTCACTCAAAATAATATACTATAACTATATATAATATAACTATAAAAAGAATCAGTATTTCCAGAACATGAAGAAGTATTTTGGCAAAACTGGTATCTAACACTCAATGAATTATCTTATTTGTTTTTCTCTTGTTAAAAACAGTTCTCTCGACAGACACTGCCATTTTGAGGTGTCGCTGTATTTTCATTTCTTAATAGCACGGGGGTTCTGTGAAGCCAGTTTGGCTTTGAAATACGTACCTTCTCTGAGTGCTTGAACTGACGCCAGTAACTATCGTACATGCGCTTGGTAGTTCTCTCTGGGTAGCAGGTCACTGTCTTTATGTAAACCTTCAGGCTGCGTTCAAGTAACTGATTAACTTCTCCATAATCATAGTCATCATACCTAAATTAACACAGGCAATCACTCTGTTGGATATAAGTTTTTAAAACCGTGGTCTTTTGCAGCATTATGGTCTTAAGTTTGGGAACCAAAGCATTTATTATACATTATTATATTTATTATTGGCTAGAAAGCCAACTGATAACAGAGGATCTGAAAGGTTTAGTACTAGGATGCTGTCTTTTCTGAACAAAGGATACAGGATGGCTTCAGAGAAGACATTTCTGTAATAATTTCCGTCCTGATTCATAATAATTTTCTCCACTGGAAGCAAAAGTTATACTGATATGAGAGCAAAACCACTCTAACTTCTAGATTGAGGTACCATCTCCACTTTAACACCCGGAGTCTAAAATCGTGCTTTTCACATGGTTCATTTTTCATTTTGTTTGCACAGTTTAAAATGCATTCCTAACCAGGGGATTTTCGTCCATACCTGATTCCATACATACAGTGGACATAGTTAAATAAAGCTCTTCTTAGCGTAGTTGTATCAACATCTTCATGTGTTGCCATAGTGTTATACGTGAGGTTATATACCATCCGAAACTTCTCATCGAGGAGATGCCCAATATCAGAATAAAGCCTGTTTACAAGGGAAAAGCCATGATTTTCCCAAGTATAGTCCTGCAGGAAGAGAAGGAAATATATAAACGTACAAGCAGAGCAAAGTCCCTATCTGATCCTCTCTATAGCTCAATAGCTTTTGTTGTCCGCTAGTTATAACTTTATTATCTTCAAAAAAAAATGCACTTTGAATCCTTCTTCCATATCACCTGCTCCATTCCCCAAGGTTTCCTGGCAATGAGTATTGTATCACAGCACCCCACCTTCACTTGGCTATCATTAGCCTAGGGGTGAAAAAAACCCAAGCTTCTCCTTGAAGTGCTGAGGCCATTTTCCACCACCTGCTGTGCCTCTCTGACCACTGCCATTCTGTGTAGGATGGGCCTGTAAATTTAAAAACTTGTTCCTCTTGGAGGCTTTAATGCTTAGCTCTGAGCAGAGATGGAGTATTTACTTCCAGCCAGGACGTACAAACATTGGGTAAAGTGCTGAACCATCAACAAAACAATAAAACTAACAATAAACTTTAGAACAAACTAATAAATCTAGGCTGCTTTGGTCTTAGACAAGCACCTGGATTACAAGGATTGCCTTGCCTGCTCGTATCAGGAATGGGAAACCTTTGCAGAGTGGTGGCATGGCATCAGCAGTGGAGAACAACCCTGCTTCAGAGCAGCATGCAACAGCTCTCCACGCTGCTGTTATACAGAACACGTTAGTTTGCCCACATCCTTGGCAAGTGTTCAATCATTCAATCACTGATGCCATCTTTATAATCGAGGGCATCATCTCCACGTCCTTCCTGTGTCTGGCTGTTTTCAAAAGGTACTGCTGGGCAAGGGTCCTCACCCAGGCACTTTAGAGCACGTCTACTGACCTGGACCCTGATTAGGCTAGTGGGGAAGAGTATGTAGCTGCCTAACAGCGGCATTCAGTGTCATCTAAATCATGCCACAACATCACATTTGGCCTCCAGATGCCAGTCCAAAAGACTGTAAGGCTTCTGAGAAATACATTGTACCTACCAGCCGTGCAAAGGTGTCCAGGACACCTGAGGCATCACAAAAGCCTCCAAAAACCAGAAGCGCCAGGAGGGGGAAAGAGCTGTTTACTACTAACAGCAGTTAATCCATACTAACAATGAAAAAGGGAAAAAAAAAAGTTTAAAGACATTCTTCTCTGTATGGAATACCTTTTTCTATTACTAAATTTAAACCCATAGAGATAAAGGCAGTCTTGTTTTATCAGACTAAGGATTGGATTTATTGCAGGGTTTTGGGATGCTACTGCAATTTAAATAGCATTAATAGCAAAGCATTTGGGGAGCTGTGGGTATATACATCTAACTGCTTAAGAGCGGGACATACTAAGAAGTTAAATTATCAAGGTGACTCCTCTGAATGTAGGCCAGAAGCTGTCGTGTTTATTTAAGAGCAGAGATGTTTTAGTTCCAATTTCAACTTCTGTAGAGCTTCTTTCCATGGGAGTCTGCTGCTCCTAAAGTAGTTAAGCAGAATGTCCGATTTACAGGCACTGACTCTGCCTTACTCTTTTTGGCAGTACCTACTGACTTTAGGCTCATATAGACTGCAGAGTAAATAATCCAGAGATTGCTATATAGCTAAATACATTTCCTGAGAGTGATCATGAATTCTCTATTTTACAATCTTAGATACATCTTCTGACCATGAAGTTTTGCTACACACACTGTTTTTTTTAATTGAAGTTCTTTAAATTTGTTTAAGATTTCTTCTATTGCTTGCAATTTATTACTAGACTGCTGATTAATCTACTCTATAAGCTGGAACAGAACCACCTAGAATGTCCCTCCTGTTATATATATAATGAAGAATTTCATGAGTCTGGTCATGGAAAAAGATGCCAATATGTAAAACAATGTACAGGTAAAATGTACATGATGTTCTTTCAGCAGCACTAAAAAAATATATTCAAATATAGCCAAAAACTTCACTAATCATATTTAAGAACTCCTTGTCTTTTCCGACATTGAAAGTCCAGGGATTTGGTGCATATATGAGAACAATACTCAGCAAATTGCTTTCATAGGCATATATACCTTTATGTACTGATAACCCCTGGGCAGAGAATACTTCATAAAATGACAGAAATAAAGAGTCCTTCCAGTGGATTTTTTCTACAACGTCTGGAGGGATGGAAAAGAAATTCTTTCTTTTCTACCTTTCACTTTTATTTCAGGTTTAGTGATATGCTTTACAGTTTTCAAACATTAATTCTGGCAATATCTGGAATAAGACTGAAAGCTAAGTATTCCCTCATCTGAGATCTACAAACAGTAAAAGACTCATCTCAGATAGATTTACGGAAGCTTGCGAGTTATTTAATGGACCAGGACAAGAAAAGGAGCATGCAACAAGCATGCAACAAGCATGCCCCACTGCAACTGCTTTACGCTGTTTGCCCTGCAATGAGATATACAAACATCCTTTGAGTGAATGTACTTTAAAGATGTGTACCTGAGCTCTGAATGTTGGCAGATGGTCTTCTCCTCGCCTTGCAAAGTCTTTGTACCCAAATCCAGGATCTTCAATATAGCGGGAGACATCTGTAGAAACTATTTCATCATCAAATGCTGTGAATAAAATGGCAAAATGCTTTGCTTTAGGCAAGCACATGAGCTAGCATCAACTTCCAACTACCACTCTACTACTGGACTAGAGAACAATTTTAGAATTTGTGCAAAGGAAGAGAGTGGTACAACGGAAAGAAACATTTCAATCCCAATCTGCTAGCATGGGATCCATCCCTTTCATTGAGCCAACTAAATGTCAGCCTAGACCAGACATTCAATGTACCTCTACAGATGGGAAAAGATGGACTAAACTTCTGTCTGGAGGTGTGCTTTTACCTCTGTTGACTTCTAGGGCAGGCTAGCTATCTTAAATCAGGAAGATGAATCCTGTTAGTAAAGTCATTGTGCTAGGCTAAGAAACAGAAAAATGTACCCTTGGCAACAGGATTGCTATGCTGAGCAGGTATGGTGCCAGGAATTGCACCAGCTCTGTTCTATAACCTGGAGTATGAGCAACCAGAAAGCAATGCAACACTTCACTTGTAAATATCAGTTGAAGATTATATGAAAGCAAAGAGCTCTACAGCAGTACATCAGGCTGAAACTCTGCCAGAAACTCTAGTAACTAAGCATCTTCAAAGAGCTCCAAAATGTGTCACTAAGCAAGCACAGGTTCTCTATCAGGAATCAATCTTTCCCTCCCGAATAAACAGGTGGCTTGATTGTGTAACTACCTCTGCTGAAGTTGACTACTGCATAGCTGACTGCATTTGACCCTGATGTTATAGCCCTGGCTTGTTCCATATGCATTGACAGAACAGTTGCCATATGTCCACTGTTAGCACCTTGAAAAGTCAGTTAATCTAAGAATTGCAGAAGTGCTTTATCTCCTCTTTGCCTCATTAAACAATCAAAACATAACTGCGTAGGAAGAAGCTTGCACAGCATCTGCTACAGCAAAAACTCAGTGAAGAATGATGTCTTCTCCCCCAACAAGGACTGAATTTCATGAAAGAGTAAGGGCTCAATATATACAGACTCCTCAACTCAAACCAGCAAAAGGCAAAGAGGGAAGAAAGTCAACAAAACTATCAGCAACCACATCAAAACCCTCCTTCTGTCCCAAACAACACCTCTTCCTTGTATGTTTGAAGTTGCAGAGAGTCATGGAAGTCCTGATTTGACAATGAAACTGCAATGGGTGTCAGTTTATCTGCACTGTTGATACTGCCTGACCAAAGAAAAATACAGCAAGAATGGACAATGTCCATTTCTTAAAATCCAACAATGATGTTGCTGGATATATCTTCTTTCAGAGATTTTGCATGTTCCTAGAGAGTCACAAAAAAAAAAAATCTCTGCAGATGAACAATACATTCTTTCCCCCTTTCTGGTTCAGTGCACAAAAATTTAGATACCTTCGGACACATTTGGTCTGAAACTACGGAGATCTAAATTCACAAATAACAGTGTCATTAAATTGTAAAGCATTTTATGGGTCACTTCTTAAAATGACACAAGCTATTATCTTCAAGTAGCCTCTACTATGAAGAAGTGTTTGGAAATTCTGATTTTCTTAATAGTATTCTTTCTCCAAACACTTTCTTTGGAAAAAAACCCACCTTCCCGTCTATAGGAAACAGATTTCATTGTATGGTTTGTTAGAAATGAAGGCCTCCAGAGCATAGGAAGAATACTGGAAAAGAAGCTTTCAGCTGAGAATTGTGAACATTATTTAAGAAAAAAAAAACATCCTAGGAATCTCTATCCCAGCACAGTAGTATGATCACTCAGAATGGTAAGTTAGAAATGTCCTTTCCAGGTAGGCAGTAAATGGTAAAGAAGTTGAGTCTTAACCCGATCTACTCCCTGAACTAAATGTCGTATCTGAAGGCTGCTTATGAGTGTCATTGAAGTTCTAAGCACTGTAGAGCCTAAATCTGTGAATTATTACTGAATATTTACATGTATTAAGTAATCTGAAGCTATAGAACATATAAAGCAATAGAAATTTACACCCAACTTTTAAAAGAAGCCTACAGGCTTTTTTTAAATATCCAAAAGCTAAATTTCAATTAGCAAAAAGGATGGTGTTATTTGCCAATCAAGTAATCTTAAGCAGATGAAGCAAGTGACAGGACCACCCTTACTACACTCCTACTAGAGCAAGAGTCAGAATAAAGAAATGGACAGAAAAAGTTGTAGTCACTGAACTGGCCTCAAGTGTTTAGTTCTTACAAAGCACAAACAAAAGGGAACTGGAAAAGCACAAATACCTCCACTAATTACTAGCAGACTCTCTTTCTTCTCCTTTTCAAAGCGAGTTGCCATTTCTTCCTGAGAGGCTTCTTCATCCTCTTTATCTTCTTGTAGCCTCTTCATCCTTTCCATTAAGGCCTCCAGCTCACTTAAAGAATCTGCAATCTGCAAAAACACCATGACATTCTGCAAAATTAGAAGATAGACAACGTGTGTCATCTTCAGATTTCATGCTTGACAACAAACGTTCTCAAAAACAGACAGCAGCAGCAGCAAACAGCAAAACTCACGCCAGAATGCATTTTGTCACATACAGTGTAGACAAGCAGCTTTCAGACAGTGAGAAGAAGGGAGCTGGGAAGTGTTACTCTAACCTATCGTGGTAATCTACTGCAGTGGGATTAACAGTGGAAGAGCTAGTGTTTGAATATTAATATTTTAATACTAATATTAAGGCAACTTTGAACTAAATTTAATATTAAGGTAACTATTTACTGTCTACTAGTAATGCAAATACATGTTTCTGAAGAGATACAGTGCAACACTGCAATGCATGAACACAACCTGAGACAGCAAATCAGTGGGGTTTTTTTTCTTTTTATTACACGTCATCAAAATAACCGTTATGTTGAGCTTTTTTCTTGCTTTTGTGAGGAAAACAGGCCTCTTTTTACTAGAAATACATCAAAGTTTTGGGTTCTGTGATCTGTACTTATTATTCAGATTTTTCATAAGATAAATTGTTTTTTCTTTTCCATCTTTTCCTTTTGATTCTGTTCTGACCATAGCTATAATTGTTTTCTAGTATGCTACTCACTGCTTAACAAGCAGCACAGAGTCAGCAGCAGCCCTTTGTCCACTACAAACAGGGAATAAGACACGCCGGTGATTTGAGCTAGCGTGTTTTACAACCCAGAATTTTAAGATACGGCAATTGAACTTGTTCACATATTCACACTGTACTGCTAATTTAAAAAAATATATCTAGTGACTCTGCTCATAATCCTGATCTTCCATCAAAGGCAATGAGGCTAATTCATCAGTCAGCACTAATTCAATGACATGTCTTCAAAGCATTATAGAGCCACTTTCAGAAAAGAATTTCCACATTTAAGTTAATTAACTAGTCATCAAAGTTCTCTGTCGGTTGATTCAAGACTCGAACACCAGTGCGAAGAATTAAGTAATTTTATTTCAGACATTTCCTCCCATCTACACGGAAGTTTTTCAGAATTGACCTGTTTTGTGATTGTAGGCCTTGAAGTCTTGAAGTCAAAATTATTGTTATTATTTTGACTTCTGGGGTTTTTTTCCCATTTCTTTTTTCACTCGCATGTTAGGAACATGGATGACACAATGCTCCGGTCAGCAACGCACTATCTGAAGAAACTGGGACTTTAAGCTTTCAGCTGAAAGCAAAGTTTTAGTCTTGCCCAATGGGTTGTGAGATTAACTATCAAAATCACATTGCTCTGACTACCATCTGCCGTTACAGTGTGGCTTTCAACAGATTACACTGCAAACTGCTAGACCTAACGTAAGAGTTACCAGACTCAAACGCTCCAGTAAAGCAGACAAAAACTTTCAAACTACCCTGAAATTTAAACAGGAAAGAATGGAAGAAAGTTTTCTAATGCAAAACAGAGGCAAGCAAACGAATCTTCTTGCAACACTAACCCCAAAGTTGCTACTTGTGAGGGATGCGTTTTCTATGTTGTTGTCATTGGCAAGATCACAGACACAGAAGTTGTTGACTGCTATAAGTCTGACTCCATTAGATGTATCCGGATCTCTCTCTGGATTAATGCCACTACCAAATACAAAACTTGCCAAGGCATGATAATGCGCCAACAGGACAACAGCATGCACCAGTTCAGGAAGAGACCAATTATTTTCCCCAGTCTTGACAAGTTTCTGAAATGAGAATAAAAAAAGTGTAAATATAAAATATCTTTTGGCCCCTAGCTTTTCCATAAAACACTGTATATTTTAAAAAGGGACCAATTCCTTTCTTCCAGTAATAGCATATTTCTCTTGCACACAAACTCTCATTGGATAAAAAAAAAGACACCTAATATATTACGTCTTTTCTTTTGGGGTTATTTTAGCCAACGCTATTTCTAAAAAGTAAATCTTGTTGGCTTTGTCACACAGAAGAATTTATTGGCTTATTCAACGCGCTAGTACTTCCCTGAATTTTTTAACTCAAGGTAATGAAGCCTAACCAGACAATTGCGCAGTTCTTGGCAGTTCTTATTACCGGACATTTACTGGTATTATAGGACACGACTTAACAGGTACCTGAATGTGCTCTTTCGTGATCAGCCAGGGCCGGTGTGCAAGGAGTTTGTTTATTTCGTTCAGATTTTTCAGTCTTTGGGGAATGTATTCTAAACCGTTCAACCATTCTGCAATCCCGCCAGTCTTCAAAAACTCATCAACGTGCATGTTTATTAGGTAGGAACACTGATGTCTGGCAGCAGCCTGCAATAATTAAACACAGAGGGAAAAGCGCAGCACATTAGCATGTAATCTGATTTTGCTGCAGGTGGAAGACAGGCTACTAACACAAAACAAAAATACAATTTAATTCCAAAGGGCCGTGGTTTATATTGCAACGCATTTCTATACAACATGGAGAATTCTCCAATTAAAATACGTTTGAGTACTTTATTCTGAATCACATAATCTAATTTAGATTGGAAGAGATCTTTAGAGGAGATTTGGTCCAACACCCTGCTCACAGTAGGGCTGACTTAGATCAGGTTGCTCAGGGCCTTGTCCAGGCAAGACCTTTGGGGATCACAAAACCTCTCTTGGCTCCTGTTGTAATGCCTCAACACCCCCATGGTAAAAATTGGTTTCCTAGTGTCCACCTGGAATTTACTGTGACTGCAGTCCGCTGCATCTCACCCTACCATTGCACACTGACAGTTAAATATCAATAACCTTAACAGAAATAAGGTTACACAGTTTTAACAGCTCTTTGTAAAACCTCACTCTCGTGGGCATGTGAGAAGTGTATCACTGTGGGAAACAGGGAAACATGTGCATTGTCAATTCTCCCATCTCATTGAAAACCTTCTGGCTAGGCATGCTTTATTCAGATAAAAATCAACTACAAAAATTCACCCCCTGCCAAAATATTACACTAGCCTCCCTTTTCTAAGGTCTTCCTTTTTTTAAAAAAACCCCAAACTCAGAACTCAAGGTTGCAGGAGAAAATACCTTAGTCTGTTGTTACATACCATTATAGCAATGTAGTGCCTATAGGGCAAAGGAAGGGGCCCATCCATGCGCAACATATAGAACTGGCTGCGGAGGAAAGACTCCAGGTACTGAGTATGGATGCTCATGACCTGCGTGATGTTGTCCAGGCGACCAGACGTAGAGTATTCTTCCACAAGAAGATTAGTACGTTCATCCAAACCATTTGCTTGCATAACCTTAAAAATAAAGTGGAAAAAATTAATTGAGAGATAAAGAGATTTTCTCCAGCTTTAGCCCTGGAGAGAAACATATGGCAGTATGAAAGGTTTGCTTGTGTACAAACTTAAAGGCAAAGCTAGAGATCCAGATGTATATTTGTAAATATACATGCTTGCATGCGTGTGAATACACACATACAGATACTACTTGTACATTGAGAACTGAAGAGCACTTTTCACTGTACCTCTGTTATCTTAACATGTTTCTAAAAAAACAAAAATGTTTTTCTGTAAATCTTTCCAAAATGGCTAAACTCACAGATGCTTAGTCAAATCTGTACAGAGAGCTGGAAGTAAGCAAGAACTAAATGGAAAGTAAAGTCTTTATGGAAGCCAGCCTGTATAGACACACATCACCTGAGCATTCAGCCCTAAAACCAATTTCAAAATTAATGGAGAGGAACTGGGTTATGTAACCAAATTATAGAAACAGCCTGGCAATCTACCCCTTCTGTGCTTGTATAATTGAAGAGGAGATCAAATGCTAATTTGTCCATAGCATTCAAGCATTATTTAGAATAGGAATTTAATGCTTTCTTTAAACAAAAGCTGTTCTTTAATTATTCCAACCAATCCAAACCTTGGGCACAAGATGAAATGAAACAGCAAAAGAGTCAGTAGCTTTGCACTGCAAGCCCTGACACAGGATTAGTGCTATTACTCAGTGTTTATCACCAAGAACAGCCATTCTCAACATGTTCACCACTGACGTTACAAGCACAAGACTAGAATACCCAGTATTTATTCTGAAACTGCACAGTATTAAACCAGTCAGTTTACTATTGCAAACACCATGAAATGAGAAAACATTTTAGCTGATTTACTGTACATGAAGACAGAAAGTGCCTAAAACCAAGAAGACACAATGCTTTTGCTGAAATATTCTATTTAAAAGATGCCTGCCTTCTTTATGATGGGCTGATAAATGGACCGTGTCTCAAATATTTTTCCATCAAATCTTACATAGAAGTTACATACAAAGAAACATGAACAACATACTACATTTTCACTTCTCACCACTGTACTTCCCTGTTTTAATTTGTGGGCCCAGAAAGAAAGGTAAGAAGCAGCTACGCAGTTAGGCAGCTCCATCATTTTTACATGTGTAGCTCTTCACTGTGACTGTTTTTCTGTGTTTTGTACCCAAAAGGATGTCTCCTCAGTTTTCCTTAAGAATGTTTTTACCATCAGAAGTTTATTCACACATTAGAGATCATTTTATCTCACTTATTACGGTATATCACAGAATCACAGAATCACTAAGG
>NW_010522623.1:0-73847 GCF_000687285.1 Phaethon lepturus
ATCGTGGAAGAAAGCCGGTACGTGCACGCGAGGCACGGACATCGCGGTCGGCGTGCGGCGTCAGTACGTCACCGTATGGGCCAAGCCCTAGCGACTCGCTCGGTTTTTTGAAATATATTAATGCAGCTCTTAAAAGTCAAGCCCGGTTTTGATATTAAGGATGCGTAAGGATTTGCTGTCCTCGTGAAAGGCATCGCGTCGTGTCAGCTGCAGAAACGTGGCAGAAGCCACGGGCAGCCACAGAGGTCTATTTAGTTTAATTTCGGGACTCCTTCCCACTAACTGACAGCAGCAGGAACAGTAATTATGTGAGCCGCAGTATGCAGGGTTCAGAAAAAACAGTGCAAATCTGTCACGCCAATGAAAAGGCTGAGAAAGTTATATTTTTAAAAAAATAATTAGATCCAAGCACTAAACAATACAGTAATTGCTCTGTGGCATAGTTTTCCAACAACTACAAGGATGAAATAAAGGTTTCCAATAAGTGCATATGAAAATATGTATATAATGTATATTATTTTTTACAGTTTTGTTTCACTAGTTTAAATTTCTAGACCACCACAAATCTGACATAACCTTCCTTTCTGTAAAACAAAGAGGGTAGGCAATTCCTAGACCTTTTCCAAGAAAAGGCGCTTCCAAGCATAACGTTACAGGGTTATTTTCTTTTTTTGCTTTTCACAACATTCCTGTAGTAAACGGCTTGAACGCTGAATAGTAAAATACACTGTTAGCATATACCACTCGCTAAAATCCAGTGGGACATAAATGCAAACAATACTTTAGACCTTCCCAGTGTTACCGGTGCGTAGCACTGGAGAGCTGTTATGCACATATGAGGTATGGATAAATTGGTCTAATATGCTTATTTCTTCTTTTTGGTAATTGATCCAAATGCAGATGTTAAGTATCAAGAAGAAGATGGCAACGCCACAGCCTTTTCGTGTAAGAGTGATAAAAGCCAGTGCTTAGACAAAAAGATTAAGTTCAGAGAGGTAGCCTGAAGTGCAGATGTCCACCAGAGCCCCTGAAGTGTTTCCTCCTATCTGAAGCGCCCAGGTCTCACGCACGGTGTAAGCAATTACACGGCAATGCAGAACAGACGAGCAGCACCAAAATTTCTTCCAGGCAGCTTATCAGCCTTTCCTGTGGTCCCAGGTCTTCCTTCTTCCTCTGAGAATGACGTGAGGATGAAAGAGCTCTGGCAGTTCTCGGGTTGAGCTCCCTGGATGTTACCAGATACTCAGGCTGAGGTTGACGAGTCCATAAAAATGGATTTAGGCTTTAGTACCGAATCTAAATCCTCTAAACAAGATGATAACAAGTGCTGATCTTTGTGTTCAATTCTGTTCCAAAAAGATTTTACTTTTTAAAGGTATACTGGATCAGGCATTCATAGCCATACTGCAGCCAGCTCATTTTCATACGTTCACACAAGCATAAAGGCTGTATTCCGTCCTGCGCTAGCCTGAAAGCAACACAGTTACGCACTCACGCCTGCTCCAGCTTCAATCTGTATTTCTTGGTCATCCGGAGGAGCTCGTATCCAGAAATGACTGCAAAACAGCAGTCCACAGGACTTTAAGGGCAGTGCAACGGTGCCCAGAGCATTTCATGGTAGCTGGTGCGTTTGTGGAGACAAAGTAAAAGCCCTAGTTGGAAATTAAATATTTTTATCACTGAAGAGTTTTCCAAAGAGAAACACCCACTTTAAAATGCCAATGGCAACATTTTCATTTTTTTTCAAAATGATTTTTCATTCCAGCTCTTTAAGTTAGTTCCATATTTTTTAAGCAAATCTTTTTCCCTTGGGGAAACAATGAGTACAAAATTACATTTTTTTCTCTATTCTTTAATGTTTTCACAACTAGAAAAATGAGGAAATTATTAGATGAACCACTGCCACCAAGGCTATAGTCTTACCTCTATATATTTCTGAGTGAATGAGCAAGTGAAAAAACACTAAAACAAAAAAGCCAAATCTTTATAGAAAAGGCACTAGAATATTTAAGAAATGTCACCTTAAACAAGCCAATTTAAGTCTTCTTTTTCCCTGTATAAATGAAAACAATAATATTATAGGGCTGCTGTGTTGGTATACTGGATCAGGCATTAATGTTTCCAAGTGCTTTTAGGATTGAGAAAATCCTGGCTTACTATTCAGGGCTATAGTGCTGCAAAAACAAGTCACAGACGCAAATCCTGAGCATTCACATTACTGATATTCATGCCTGTCCTTAACACTCATACGGCTTCATGCGCGTGGTTGTAGTTCAGGGAACACCCGGGAAATGGCCCTTCCTTCCAAAAGACACAACTTAATGTAGAAATAGAAATCGCCTTCAAACAAACATATTCATTGTGTTTAACAGCTGCGTATTATTATTCCTCAGCTGAATGCTTTCGAGAGCCTACGCCATCCCGTCTGACAGCCAACGCAGTGCTCGTGTGACCCACGAAAACATCAGACAAAGTGAATGGCACGCTCGCTTTCTAACAGTCTAACACCACTTATTTTTCATAAAAACAGACGGCTGTTTACCAACATAGCTTAAAAATATGAGAGGACAGAAATGCTCGGAGAAGAAAAGTAGAGGCCAACAGCCACCTCTGCGCTCTTTCCGTGATTTCCATGGAAGTCTGTAACTTCAGGGACTGTTCCATGTAGGTTGTGAAAACAACGGACAGTTTGATTTACAGTGTTTTCCAAAAAAATTCTAGCCATGCTGTTCCAATTACGTGTGAAATTAGAAATCCCAGAAGGTGGGACTAACAGGACACTTGCGGTCACCGTCTCTAAGCACTGGCCAGGGGAGCAAACGATGTCGCTCAGACCAACCGAAGATCCCCATGCTGCGTTATTTTTCTGTAATACAAACAAGCTTACGCTTCGCCTACCACGTGAGAAAACTGCATGACCTTTGGTGCTTATTTCTAGAATAAAACTGAAATTTCTTTCAAGCTTTCACATCAAGTTGCACTATTTACCGTAAGATGACTTATTAGCCAGTCTCGCCAAGAAGGTTCAAGCCACCGCGGAAACGGTAACGATAGCGCGCAACAGCAACGCTGCACGCCGGCATACTGCGACGAGCTGGGTCTCACGCACCTCTAAATCTAAACATTTCTCATTTGCTATTCTGCCACCGTTCTCTAGTTTTCTGCTTTCAGTTTAATATAATTTCCTTTGTGTATTTAGATTTCTAATCAGCCTGGTGGAAATGTTGTACAATTACCCAATTTATGGGGCTTTTTGTAATCTGAAAAGAAAATTACACAATTTAATTAAATTTTAGTGCTGTCAAACCTGACCTATAGCACTGATTTATTTCTAGGTACTCTAAGACAAAGCCAAACATCCAGCAGTAGAACAACTTTTCCCTTGCAAAACCTCATTGCAGCTTTGAGTTCTGCCATAAAGTTCAAAATTACTAGTCTTGTTTTTATTTGTACTTAAAGAAATATCCGATCCAAGTATGGCTCGTCTTCAAATGTTTCTGTTTAGGAAAATGTTTTAATGACATTATCAATAAGTAACTTTAAAATGAAAATGTTATTAAACATTTATTTGAAATTAAACATTTATCTCAGAAAAGACGCCCAAGTATCGAAGACGTTCATGGAGTGGAAAATTCTGAGTGCTGAATGTCTTTGCAATGGAGTCCAATCAATCAGCCTTTTACAAATAACTGATTTTAGTCTTTCAACTTACTAAGGCTGAAATCCTACTTATTTTGATTTTTCTGTTTCATAATTAAATGCCAACTCCACAGCTTTTGGAGTTGACTTCTGACTCCAACACAAAATGTAAATTTAACAACCCATGCCAGCACGAGTCTAAATAGAAATGCATAAAAGACAGCTGAGAGGAGGAGGAGGTGTTTATCACAACTCTAGCATTTTTAATGTTGCACAGCTCCTTTTTCAGCAGAATTTTTATTTTCTAAAAATTTAGTGCTATATCATAAAGCCCTCTTTTTTTTATAGCTGATACATAATGTATGACTACACATAAATCTAGTCCTGGTCTAGCTTTGGACACCGCTGTAGAATAAATTTAACACACAGGCTGACTTTAACAGCCTTCCTTTACAGAAGTTCAAAGCATTCTGTATCTGTCTGCATTCTTCCGAAATCTTGCAGTACCTGTAAGATTTTTAGCCTGCCTTTTCTTAAAAACAAACAAACAAAAAACCAAAACAGAAAAAAGACAAAACAAAGAGGAACTGTTATGTAAATTCCTTGTAGCTCTTACTAGTCGTGCTATTCTGCATTAATGGTACTTGCAGGAGTAATGCTGATGCAATATTATTTTAGGATATTTTCAAGGACTGGGCTTCCAAAATCACAGCGAGCAGCAATCATTTTCTTTGGAGGCAAAGAAAGATGTGTGAGCCTCTTTTTTGTCCTTTTTTCAAATCTTATGGTAAGTACCTTGGAAAAACCCCGTATAGCAGCTTGCCTTGCGGGTCAGCTCTACAAACACCTCTCCAAATACCAGCACGAGCTCTTCCAAGGTGACCAAAGCAGCTCTCCCATCCTATCCTCCGTGAATCAGTCTTGGGAGTGCGTTACCACCAGTGATTATATTTTCTTATTCTTTACTGGGTTAAGTCACCATGCAAAAAATACAATAGCACAAGCACGTAGCATGAGCCCCACAATACCTGTTCAGCAAAAGCACCACCACCGTGAACGCAGTAAGAGGATTAACAGGCAGATTTTAGCATGTTGTCTCTGCATCATTAATAAGGAGTAACTGAATTTCCAGACCACAATGCTGAGCTCACTTGACATTCGTTCTGCCAGGGTCTCTTTTTGCTCCTAGTGACACGGCCACAGGTCCCATTAAGCGGCAGTGGTAGTTATTTAACAGAGGGCAGGACCTTTCTAGAGTTAATCCATTAATAGACTACATGCTGTCAGCTTTGCAGCCACTCAAAGTCAATCAATTCTTTTAATGAATCAGGAACTGAAAAGGCAGAAGGCAATTATCTCTACTTTTAGATAATTTTAGAGACTTTTTTTGGACACAGAAGATGAATCAGAATCCTTTTTGAAGTTAACTTTTTTAATTAAATCACTTAAATACACGAAAATTAAAAAGTCGTCCCACAAGACCCAGATCAGGGCTAGAAACAGCAGCTAATTCATCCTCCTGAGAAAATGGAAACACTTTTTTCTTAGGAATGGGGTTAGATCTGAAGACTTTGGTGAAAAGTAAACTTCTTGGCTGTAGAAGGATATTTTTGATGAAATCCTGACCAAAAGAAATCAAGGGAAACTTCTAAAGAGATTTACTGGAAGCCAAGTTTTACACTTGAGACCCTTTTTAGAGTGTAAAACAAAAATGACAGATCAGATGTCTTGGTTCTTAGTTACGTTAAGGACATCTTTTGCCATTGTTACAGCAGTGGTGGAAACTTCCCTTCAAACTTCATCTTGCAGAAAGGGCATCTCTGGCTGATACAAGTGCTGCCCACCGTCCTGCTGGCCTCAACAAACAGCTGCCTGTGTTTCGCATGGGAGGTCAGAACATACACTGGGGCACACTGGATATTGTGGCGTGACAACGCCAGGAAACGGCATACTTAAGTGCGTTAAAAACGTCTTGTTCCCCTCCTTGCTCCTATTTCCAGGCCAGAGAAAGAAAAACTAAGAACGAGGCTTTAATTTTCTAGTTTTCAGATATTATCAGGAAGCAGCCGAAGAAAAATTAATTCTGAGGAATTAAAAATAGTACATATCAAAAAAAAGTACCTGGGCAAACCTTACCGTGTCCTGTAGGAAGAGAATTTGCTGACAGGGAGGGGATGGCACCTCGTACCTGGCGAGGGCTGATGTCTCTGAGGGGAGCTCTGTGGAGGGACCCTCTGGGCGCAGAGGGCTTGCTGGGGGTCCCAGCACTCGGCGGCAGCAGCTCACAGAAACGTAGGAAGAAAGGAGCTTCTCTCAGTTTCTGTTCCTGGGAGTTTGCGTCCCCTGAATCTTGCTAGGAGCAAAATAAAATAAAAATTAAATTTAATAGTAACAACAATAAAAATTCCACACTATCAAAATGTTCAAGTCTGACTTGGTTTTAAGTAAAAAGCTGCATCAGCAAGGAGCAGCGCGCGCTCCTCCGATGAAGCCGACAGGACAGCCAGAACTGCCTCCACACCTCAGGCAGGCGCAGCAGACGTTAGACCCCAGTTCCTCAATCAGCTTCACACCTATAAAGACGTGCTGGGAGAACAGCTAACGAATGACCAGCGGTCAGTGCTCGGGAAACCTCGCGTGAGGATTTGCGCGTGTGTGCGCGTCTCGGAAATACGGGGAGTTTTAAAACCAGAAGGCAAGACTGTGGTTACCTGCTCCAGTCCCACTCCTGATACCAGCTACTGAATTACCGAATTCAGATGCAACCTCAGATTCTGTCAGTCTGAAAGACACTGAAACTTGCTCTGCAGTTCACCCATAGTCCTATGGACTAGTCTGAATTTTGCTTCTCACCATTTTTGTCAGTAATATTTGATTTCTTGGACATGCCTGGAAAGAAAACATTTAAAATATTAATATGACCCAAACAAATTAGCTTGTATATTAAAAGGAAGTATTCAGGTTTTCTGTGCTATATTTACCAATATGACAAATTACAAAACCAGAGGAGTTCAATTACTCTCTGAGAAGTTTTCCTTATGGCTTTTATACACACACACAAATAAATGTATATATGAGCGGATATATATCTCCTCACCTACCATATCCCAGAAACAGAAGGAGAGCTTTCCATAAAACACGGAAATGTGATGGAGATGGTTTACCCTGATGTAAAATGATGATTAATTGATGTGGGCAACATTCAGGATCTGTTGTTCTATGGGGAAAATATTCAGGTATTTCATCTTTCTGGACGGAGAGGATAACTCTGCAGTATCTTTCAGACACCGGCTGGCAAAAGCCCAAGGTTTCTAGGCACATTTATCTTGGCCATACAGTTTAATTTCAAAGCTTGTCTCACCATTTTTCCATTAGTATTACCCTATTGATTTCAACAGGTTCACAATTGATTTATACCCGCAGATGAGATGACATGGGGCATTTTTCTCTAGCTGTGACTGATTCCATAGGATGAACTCCATAGGCACCCCGAGCGCTCGGTACCGCTGCACACCCGTGGTGGGAGCCACTTGCCTGGCCCCAGGGAGAGGTCCTGCTACACTTCCCGCAGGGACACGAACAGCTTCCGTGGTTTCAGCAGTGAGGACAGATCCGTATCGTGCCCGTTAAGCAGCCAACAAAGTAGGTATTTGGTAGCCATGGTGACCAAGTACATTTCACTTTTAAAAAGAAAATTTATGAAGCCTATGTATTCTGGGAAACGTACTATTTATTCTAATCAGACGTGCAACTATGATATAGAGTCTTTAAATGATGCAGCTGGTGCTTCTCGGCAATGCCTTTTCTTTGAAACATCCCGAGATTGCTATCAGTGTATTTCCTACCAAATTTAAACAACAGCAGTACTTTGTTTTGGCTATATTTATTTCTGTGTTTTAAATTAGGCTTCTTAATTTAGATAATGTGTCTGTCCTCCTCTTTGTCAAATTTGTTCCCCATTAATAGGGCACTTCAGACTTTCCGAATGCAATCATACGCTAATAAACCTGGATCTTCCTGTAGCAGCACCAATTAGAGAAAATGTTTGTCCTTCAAAAATAAATCTGTATGTTCCTCAGTTCTTTTTGCAAAGCAATCTGATGAGAGCGGCTAGGACTTTGAAAAGTACATTGAATGTTCAAGAACAAAGAAAAACAGATAACTTTATGGAAATTGTAGAAAAAAAATTGTAAAGAGACTCCATTGTTTTGAAGTTAGGCTCTGCTAAAACTCCAAAGTCTACTTGCCTTAAAGACAGTATTTGAGATCCTTCACTAAAACTTCGTAGTGTGTCAGTTCTCTAGGAAAACAGAAGTCACCTGTCTGGAGACGAGTTTGAAAAAACCCACCCTTTTTTACATGAAAAATTACCAATCCCTCAAAACCAAAACTGCCTGCAGAAAGAAACTGGTTTCAACAAGTTCTACAACTCTGAATTTTTCTTACAGTGGCAAAATTATCAGAATAACTTATTTTGACATTTTCAAAATTAAAATGTGATTTCCCATTCCAAAGCAACATTTTCCTTCAAAATTTGAGCTAACTAGGAAAATGAAAGCTCAGAGATGATAGTAAAAGAAAATGAAATTCTTCAAAATTATCAAAACTAATTTTTTCAATTAAAGCAAAGAGTTCATCAGCAATTAAAGCAAAAAGTTCATCAGTTTGCAAAAAAAAAAAAAAAGCTTCCTTCTGATGTAGGCTGTAAATTAAGGGAAAATGTCAGAAAAAAAATTTCTCTCTTTGCATGGCTTTTGCATGTTTTGGTGGTCCAGTGCAGCACGGTGCTGCTTGAAGGCTGCACTAAATTGCACCTCTTAACTCATGCAATGAGCCGGCACGACTGTCAGGAATCAGTGGATTTAAAAAATGCCCTCCCGTGGCTTCTTTTTCACCACATTGGCAGCAAAGAGGCGGCGTGAAACCTTGATCACAGCAGCCGGAGTCAAGAGAAACATAGGAGCTGCCTTTTTCATTGACATCCAAGGACGCACACGGTCCAGCCTCTGCCAGCAACCTCCGACAGCCTCGGGGGAAGGAAACACAGCAAATGCGGAGATGATTGACCTGTATCCACATAAAAATAAAGGCTGGGTTGACATTTATAGCTACAACCTCTGCCCTCCCCGGGGCACCAACCCTTCCCTGCCAGCTCCTCTAGAACTGGTTGTCACTGCGGCAGTTACTGGAAAGACGCTGCAGCCCCTTCCATCGGGTGCCGAACTCAGGTTATACTTGCAGTAGACTGCAAAGGAAGAAGTCCCCAAAATGCACTACTCTCTTTGGCGCTATTTTCTTTTGAATAGAAGACACGAGAAAAAAGGAACGAATATGAGATGATGGGAGAAGAGATGATAAGAAGAAAAGGAGCAACAGTAGATAATAAGAATATTTAAATGTAATTTATTTGCTTGGGCCTGAGGGCTTTAAACAAACACATGGATTCAAAATATTACCAATGACTTTGCAGGCAGCTCTTAGGGCCGGATCTGTGCTCACTGAAATTAAAATTCCCATTGGCATGAATGATTATACTACTCGTTGTAGGCTTAGTGTCTCCATCCTCCCTCATTCTGCTATAAAATCAGCAACTAGAAAAATGCACATTTGTGTTATACCTGCAGATGTAAAGCAGTGCAATTTCCTCAAGCTATAGTGGTGGTTCATCAGGACAAGCTCATCTTCCTCCAGTCCCTACCAAAAACCAGGCAGGATGAGTGAGACCCATCCTAATCACCTATCCCCTAAAGAAGGAAACCATTAAAAATGCGTAGTCATTAATTATTCACCTATGCAATGTGCAAGAGTAAGAATAACCTCATCAATGCAGACTATGCTATGCTTATCAAATATCTTTATTTCAGGAGGGCAAATCTTTCCTGAAAAACTTAATTTATAAAAACTTGATGAATTGGCTGTTTTTATAAATATTCCTCTTTGCCCTTCTGTGACTTTCACTGCTGGATTCTACCATCATCTCAGTACAATTTACTACGGGCTAGATTTTCAAAATGTTTAAGTGCAGAGGGAATGCAGATAAGCATCAGACAAGACTTTTCACAGCTGCCTAGAAGTTCACTTCTGCATCTTAACAGCCAATTATCTTTTGAAAATATGGCTGCTTCTGGTTTAGGTATCTGCATCATAAAAAACAGCACTGAGAGGCACAAGACAATAGATACAAGAACAAGCAGATACACGACCGAAAAAGACATACAACATGTTAGTTAGAGGGTAAAACTAGCTATCTCTTCCCATACGATTAGCACCATTAAAAAAAAAAAAAAATTATCTTTCAAGACTTGTAAAAGCAATATACACATGACTTTGTATCTACAGAAATTCATGTACTGACATAAGGAAAGAGCACAGGGCAACCAGCTGATATCCTAAATCACTCTTAATAGTATTTTACACGCTGAAGTCAGTAGACGGTTTGTAGAACGAGACGCTGTTCAGTCTGAGTTACATTTCACCCCTGCAATCTATTCTCTTCCGAGCTACATTCAGGAATCTTCAATTTTCATATCATCTTTGTGTCTTTTTCCATTTTCCTCCATCTATCTCCAACCTTCTCCGACAGAAGCCCTTTCAAAGAAAACCTACAAGCACTGGCCGACCACGTTTCAGGTGTTCGCAAAGCAAAGACTTACTGATGTCTGTGAAGTGGGACTGGCGTGCTAGGAACTGGCAGTCATTTACATAAAACTTCTTCCTTTAAACTGTTAACCAAAGTGTTCTGTACCGACTGGAAAGTCATGACTTTTTGACCAATTGCTTCCAGTGGCCAGATAGTATTCATCCAACATTAGTTCTAAAAAATTTGTCACATTTTAAATGTAAACTGGAGCTCAAACTTAAGCATAATGTTTAATATCTCCACTTAAGCTAGTATTTTAAAACAAAATATCTGAAATAGATATAAAAAATTAACAATTAATGCAATGTAAGCCTTTGAAATCTACCATTTATTTCTATATTTGCCTATGATGGTACCTGAAAGATAATCTTAATGATTCCCCAGGGTTTTATAGCCAAAGTGCAAATCATAACATTTTTTTTAAGACATTTAAAATCACGGATTTGAACGCTAAAATTTTAGACACAGTTCAAAAGTAATAATGCTCTTTGCCTGTACTGCCTTATGATCTCCAGAGAACGGAGAAATAAGCTGGACAACCCTCGGCACGACATGATCATGTATTCAAGATGCGGTAAGACTGATTTTATGCCGGAGGTACGAGGGGCATTCGGGGAAGCTGGTGCCCATTCCCCGACAGACGGTTCACCGGGGACCGAGCGCGCGCGCTGCTGATGACACGCCTGGTTAAAGGCCTGGGGCCGCGCGCGCGGCAACATGCTGCCTGCTCTCAGCGAGCCAAAAACCTGGGAAACTCAATGGGTTCAGCTCAACGGGTTGGCTCACGGGAGTTCTACACGTTCAGTAGCTGGTTTTCAGTCTTTACTGATGATTCTATGCAGCAACGAAAACACGGCTCAAATTAACAGAGCCCTCATTATTAATAGCGGTATTCCCTGTGCCACTGCCGCTCTGAGACAGGCGGGTCATTCGCCATCAGCATTTCAGGTGCCCTCCTGCTTATCTGAATTTTAAATTGTCATTCATCCATTCAGCAAGTACCACCTTCGGCATTAATATCTGTCTTGCTCAAGAACGTGAAAAATACCTCTCAGGGAAAAACTAAGGACGTTCAGTCGTGTTCATTTATCACAAAAACTCCTCGATGATTTGGCCATGGTACCTAAATACCTTCATGAGGTGAAAACGGCAGGAGCTACGGGTGTGGGGGGGGTCTTTTTTTGCTACAGAAAATAAATTAAGGGCTGGAAGTTAAAAGTCAGAGAAAATCAAAGCAGGAATTAGACACACAAAGTTAAGAGTGGTTGATCTGTCAGTGGAACAAAGCACCGAGGTAATCAAGAGGTTCTCCATCTCCTGAAGTTCTCTGTGCCACGTGCTACATCTGTCCAAAACCTTCTGTGACCTTGGTCAGGCAGGTCAGACTGGATGAACTAACATCTTCTAGCCCTGCAAGCACCACAAGTCCACCTTCACATGCAGGGTGGAATGAGATGAGTACTAACTGATGAGTGACTGATTTTTCTTTTTGTTCCAAAAGGATAGCTGAAGTTCTGTGGGGAAGATAAGCGCAGGTTTTATTTTATTCCCATTTCTGGAATGTTTCCTCTCAGGCTGGGGTTCAGCTCTTGGAGCACATCCCCTGAAATTGTAACTTCAGAGGCTCTGGCAAGCAGGGAATGAGGAATAAATGCTAAAATGAAACTGCCCTATCGCAAAACATTCTCATAAATTGAGCAATTACTGTCATACTAATTATTCTCCAGAGGTGACCTTCACAATTCGTGATGATTCTCTCCCTTAACTGCACTGTATTCACCAAGGTCTAAAAAAAACATACAGAAATGGGTAGAAAGGATGGGGGAAAAGGAAATAAAAAACATCTCCTTAACACATGAAGAAGAAAATCAACAATCTTACAAAATTCCTTTCACAGAAAGCTTTGAAATATATTTTTTCTAAACTCAGGGTTTAGTCTCATCAGCCAACACAAAAACAGCTTCCACCCAAAATTTTTATTGTTCTCTCTATTTCTACATTGCCATTTAAGACAAACAACATTTTCAGGTGTTTCAGCTGAAGGATGAATTTTTCCCCCTTTTTTTACTTTTCAAATGCGTATTGTGTTTGCAGTTACATTTACATAACTCCGGAAGAATACAGAGTAAAATACACCTATGGAGAGCAGGGGACACCCAAGACAGATTCTGCTCTTAAATCCCATTTCTGTTTCGGTGTTTCTACACTATTCGGACAGCAACACTGATCTTACTATATATTGTGTGCCAATATATCTAGGCTAAGGTCTAAAGCAGTTATATAAAAGTAAAAACTCTGCAAGTGCGTTGGCTTTGGGCCCGTGCTGCTACACTTAGGGCATGGTGTATCCTGACCTAACACCTGTATCTTATTCCAGATTAGGAATTTTCCTGAAACCCTGTCCAAATTCATGGCTTGGTAATAAAATATGTCACGTACCTGAGTGAGGATGCGTCTTATCATGGTCCTTTCTGGGGGGGATCCCTTGCTGACAGTGGAATAAAATAATAGCTAGGGAGCAACACCATTGCTGTGGAGGCCAGTTTTGACATACAAATAACGAAAAAGGTTTATATCCTCTGCTTGATCTTTTTTTTTTGGTGCAGGGGAGCTTTATGGGCTAACCTATAAACCTCTTTTTCATACTTCTTTTTCAGATAAAATGTCCTTTGCCTGAATGATCACATTAACACACATAATGAGAGTAAACATCCAGATTTATCAGCCATGCTAGGGAAATAATAGAACCAAAGAATTTTGCAAGCCTAAAAATAAAACAAACCTAAACCCCACTTAACACTAGTAGTTACAGTCTTAAGCAAGTTGAGATGGGCAGCCATACCACAGAATTATTGGAAATCATTCAAGATTTTATGTCACTGCTCCATCACATTTTAGCCTTTCATTACAGCCTCTGCACAGGACACACTTTCTCATTCCTGTGCCCTGTGGTTTATGCTTCTCATCTGAGCAGATGTTTTGCAAATCATAAATTAAAACCTAGCTTTATTGCCTCTCATTTCTCTGACATTATTGGCCTTGTCATGTGTCCCAGATACAGGGTTTTATGATAGGTACTAAATCCCTCTTGATTGTTTGTTACATATAACTTCAGTTTAATAGTTTTATCACCAACAACTCCCCCCTCCAGCCAAATAACAAAATTTCCAGGGTTTACACCTGGAAATCTAATTTACTTGCTATTATGGGTAATGGTAAAGTTCTCATTTGAATGCTTCTTACTTGTGCCTATACTACTTTTAGAATTTTACTTGATCCAGCAAAGAATCAGTTAACACAGAAATAATTTGACTATTTTGTTCATTTAATCAATTGGACTAATTTAGGTCTTTTCATAATTTTTAAAGATTTAACTTTTAACAGATTTAACTTTTCTAGTTAAGGAATTGCAATATATTAGGTAGAGATTGTTTTTCTTGAGAAAATGTTCTAAACACTAAAAACATTTTTTTCCACACTCCACTTCTTAATCAGGCTGAGTTTCTATAATTATTCAGGACAGTGCTAGATTTTGTGAGACAAAAACATCAGGTTAAAGTGATACTCTCATAGATCCCAAATGATTAATGAAAATCTGAAATAATGCAGATTATTCTGTCTGGGAGAATTCTAGCTGTCAAGAACGCTTCACATCTAATGCACTGCTCGATGGACCACTCCAGAGTCATCACACAATGAGCAGGATGCTTCCTAGGATGGCCACATGGAGACTGAAAGCAAGGACAAAGAAGAGAAAGTAAATGGTATCTCAAAACAAGCCAGCTAAAAGGCATATACAATAAATAACATGGCAATAGAGGAAAATTTCTCTTGGCTACATACCAAATTGCTGACTTTGTACTGAACGTAAAGTCTATGTAAATTCTCACTTCTATAAACCATTATTTGTTCAGGAACAAAGTGAAAAACATGAGGATGGCCAGAAAGTGTTTATGAGAGCAGATACTTAATATGAGAGAGACTTGTCTTCCTCTGCTTTCTTCTTTACATTATTTCCCTTCAGCAGAGACATAATTTAGTATAGAAAACTACTGTAAGTTTTCTACATCAAGTTTCAGAAACTGTATTTAATGTAAATATATCACCGAGAATTTGACCCTATTTTTCTCACCCATGTCAATAGGAATTCTGAAATTAATTCCAGTGGCAATAGCACTTCAGCTTCAAAAACTAACTTACTTGATCTAACTAAAAAAACAGGTTGTGAATGAACACAAGAGGGAGAACAAACCACACATTTGCAATGTTTGCAGCATCACATATCTGGAGCAGGTTGATGTAATCCATGAAGCCCGGTATGAAGAATAAGGTTGAGACTGTTTAAATCAAGATGATCAGAGCGAAGTACAGGCATTTGGGTATTTTACCTCCACTTCCTATCTGATTCTGAAAATAGGAGTGACTGATCCCTATCATTCTCTTATTTAAAGCAAACATACACCTCTAAACCCAAAATTTTTTTTCAGAAGTTCCTCAGCCAACTAAAATAGGAAAAACAAATTTTGGTCCAAAAATGTATCTTAAATCACAACACGTGTAATTATTTAATAAAGCACTTGTCCAGATCATGACTTGAAGTAAACCAGCTATAAATCTGTCATGTCTTCAAATGTTAGGAAGGTTTAGTTAATATAAAAGAAATTTCAAATTGCTATGTTCGAATTTGAACTAAAACTGTACAAGCAGAACCTCTCAAGGGCACGATCCTAGTACTGCAGTGTTTCTCTTTATATGCAACACATTTCTGTGTAGGCATGAAAAAGCACCTTGTATTAACTCAAGCCTTCCCAAAGCGTCATGCATCTAGGTGAAGACGATTTGAATAGAATGAAAGTAATGGCACTAAGGCACCCGTTGAAAATTATGCTCAACTGCAAGGTGTCCAGACAGTACAGCTGGACGTACAAACACTCCACTATCCCTAGGCCATTAGTTTATTCTAGGAATATTTTATAACTGCATGGGTTACTACCTTTTAACAGTTACACCATTTTAAGAACCAGAAGTGAATGGAAATGAAAAATTACATGCAAAACCAGAAGACAGTACTAGCTGTGCGGCCGTTATTTTAATACGATTGCAATTCAAGACGGTTCTGCCATTGCGTTGATCCTGCTAGGTCTCTCTGTTTCTGGTGTGATTAGTCTCTGACCATGAAAGACTTTTATAATGAGAGTTTTAATTATGGTATAAAATAAATATGAGAGCTTATCCTAAGCTATTCAATGACCACCATATTTCAGTGTTTAAGTGTAAGCTAAAGACTTATTTGTTTGACCTACCTTACTCCTACTCAGCTGAGCTGCTAATTTTATTATCCTCCAAAGTGAAGGGCATAACGGAATTTTGATTCTGATTGATTATACATTAATTTGCATAATCCCCATAATGCAAATCAGTAAAATTTTCATTGGGAGATAATAGATGTTAAGCACATTATGCAAGGTTTATATTTTTTTTAAATTGCTTGTAAAAATTATTTATGGCATAATGAAGTAGGACAAATAAAATTGGCACCTTGCAGTAGCAAAAGTGTCAGCCTATTGGATTCTGTAGCTTTCAAGAGCAGACTATGCAATAATGCATGAAACATGCGCAGACCTAAAAACAAAATTAAATACGCACTGGAGGAATTTTTGCGTCTCTGCGATTTGATTCATGGCCAAATCACCTCACAGGCCTTCAGCCTGTATATTCTACCCTTAAAAGTGTAGGCTTCCACCCAGCCCGGCTCTGAAGGAGTTGTGGGTTTTACGGCGGGTGTTGTACTTGTGTTCCGCACTCTTCCTTTGTGGTGCCCTAACACACCCCACACACACACTGGGCAGACTGATGGCCAGAAAACAACAGCTCCACAAATGGGGTGGTTTCGAAGGCTCACGTATAGAATGAAGATCAGGTTTGCAAGTTGAAGACTTTTGACTACAACCTCTGGGAAAAGAATTTTTTTCATATACATCTAAACTATGCGAACCCAACAAGAAATTGTACAAATACCCTTGAGTTAACAAGGGAACAATATGTACAGCAAAATATTCTCCTTTTTCTCCAAAATTAGTGTGAATGATGCAAGTAAACGTGGGTATATCCAGGGGGGAAAAAGAAAGAAAAAAACTAGTTGTAACTCTTTCAGAAGCAGCTAATAAATACATGCTTGAAATTCATATTGGTCTCTCAGAAAATGTGTGAAAATATTGACAGAAATAATGATGCAGACTTTAAGCCAGTTCAAACATTTGTATTTAGCTTCTGTCTCCATATGTTATAAAACACCCAGCTCATATCTCCTCCTCCTGATTTTTTGCAGACCTGGAATCCATACTAAACCTAATTTGACTTCTTTCTCATTTGCATAAGACTTTCTTTCTTGGGTACAGTTTTGTTCTACACAGTATTATTCCACAGCTGGGAACAACACTGCAACTTGAATTAGTGGAATTACAGAAACGTCCTCACTAAACATGTCTTGTTTTACCTGCATTTCCATTTTGCTGCAGTTGAGTCTCAAAGTGCATAATTCAGATTAAGTACATAAAAATTAATATCCTGATTATCAGCTTTCAAGGAAGACAGGTGCACAAGTACTAGTTCTGAATATCGCAGGAAAGTAACTAAATATAAGGAAAATAATTCTGTATTTAGCACTTGCATACTATACCCTGTTTCAACTCAGCTTTTATAAGCCCAAATTATTTGGATAACTATCCTTCCATGTTTCCATAATACTTACTCTTTAAAGAAAGTGTGTTTAGAAGGGTCACGTTTTATTTTTTTGCTCCTGTCATTTTATGTATTTTATATATTTTAATTATTTTATATTTGTATACTTTTATTATTTACAATTTTAATGTGTAAGTAATAGCCACCCACTTCATCTCCTGCATGGTGTCCCACTCTGAACCGTCAGGCTGTTGGCTGTTCATAGATGACTCCATCGAATCTTCTATCTTCCTGGGCTTCACAAGAAATGTTTGTGAACTTTTTAAAGTGAAGAATCAAAGTGTTTACATAGTCTTTATGATACCCTACTCTTAAGGCCAAAATTGCATAAGTAAGTAGGATTTTGTTGTATTTCCATTTTTCAGTGCTCCTGTTGGGGAAAAAAAAAAAAATAGGAGCTTCAATGCTTTAAGAACTGCAGAGGATCTACCCTGTTTGTTAGTAATCGTTTCCCTTGTCATCCTGATATTCTAAAATGCTGATTTTTTTTTTCTGACATAGAGTCTAAGAACCCAACTTGCAAAAAAATGAGCAAGATTCAGTTTACCATTGGGAGGGGGAGTTTTACAAGCCTGGCCAGCAATTCACAAACGCTGAAAAATGGCTTGTGTTTAATTTTTTTTTTTCTTTTTTTCAGGATCATTAATTAAGGCCTTACTGAAATGTCATCAGGACATACAGTGGAGGTTCTTACCAGCCTGACTGCTCCCCAGCTTTTGTGTCAGTTCCCCCCTGTCCTGGAGCATGCACTTACACATCGGTTTTTATAATTAATAGTATAAGCTAACGTATTCTGTAGTTGGCAATGAGGTGCACTGACATGATAAATTAAGAAACAATTATATATATATACACACAACACCTCAGCACACAGGGCTTAAAATTATATTTTTACTTCCACGAGTTTTGGGGTTGTTCCATAATATTACTAAATTTGACATCTGGCTTCTAATATTCAAATTTCATCCATTCCATTTTAAATGCTAAAAAAGGTATATGTAGACATTTCCTTCCAGCAATATCAGATAGATATTAGAATTGATGGTAACATTTCTAGGTCTTTACTGTTATATGAATAATGAACAGGAGTCATAAAAAATGCCATCAACATTGCAAAACTAAAGAATAGTAGGACATACATAAAAAAACACAGTTCTGGAAAGTTTATGTCATTGTTTACTTTTGAAGGTAATATTTAGTGGATTTAAGTTTCTGTTTGCCTGGATCTGTGAAAGTTACCTTGTAATTCATTATAACCAAAGAACCTATTTTAGGCAGAACCACCCTCCAATATTTTAGAAAAAGAATATGAAAAGGACTCAGTAACTCAAACCTGCAATATTTTATGTATCTTGGATTTGAAATAAGGCATGGAAAGAGGACTAATTTGACAATGGCAAAACCTCTGATATTATTTAAGCAGCTTATTATGTAAGGCATCCAACTCGTTCTCTGAACTCAGATGAAGTTTTTGCTGCCTTCCTGCACTTGTTAAGTCTTTTCAGTACGAACTAAAGAGCTAGCTGTCTAATCAGGTATTAATAGGGCTGTTCTCAGCTTGTTTGGGAGCTATACATAGCAGCAGCAGCAAGAGAAAAAGGACCTCAAGTTAAAAAATTACCTCACAGCCTAAGGAAAAAGAAAATACACAAAGTTTGTCAGCTTCATTTTGAGAAGTTCAGATTTACTACATTAAATTGAACTTTTATACGTATATTTCCACAGAAGAATATTTCCAAGTACCAAAGTTTCAAGCAAAACATCACTGAACAAGGTTCAGAGTACTCTAAAGCTTATAATCTTTTTTCTTAATGGCATTGGATTGTGAATTACGTCATACGCATCTATCGGTCATTAAGAAAAGGAATTGCATCTATGTAAATGACTCCCAGCCAAAGCATTACTACTTGCTACCTAGTTCACACTTGAAAATAAATGTCAGTTATTCACAAAGACCAACTTCAAAGTTACCTTCAGTGAGTTCCACCTGCCTTGGGTTCCTAGGGGAACACCTTCAAAAACATAGACTGGTCTGTGACTTCTGTTGAAGCCAGGGATGTTTTGCCACTGACTTCCTAGAGGAAAGGAGTGAAAAAGCACTGGAGAAGACATTTCTCAGTGTTTTATACGATCCCACCTGCATTGCTTTTGATCCATTGTAAGGGTTTGAAATCAAACCACCGTGTGGATAAAGGCCTCCCAAGAGGGGGAGGCTTTCCAAATGTGCTTCCTCCCATTTGTAGAAATTCCCCTTTGTTGCGGTTTAACCCCAGCCGGCAACCAAGCCCCACGCAGCCGCTCGCTCACTCCCCCGGCGGGGGGGGGGCGAGAAGGAGAAGGGGGAAAGTGGCAAAATGGGACGGGGAAGAGAGTCGGAAGAGTAAAAGTGAGAAAACTCGTGGTTTGAGATAAAGACAGTTTAATGGGTAAAGCAAAACCTGCGCACGAAGCAAAGCAGAACAAGGAATTCCTTCACCACCACCACAAAGGAATTCCAGAGATTTCCTTATTCTGTATGTGGGACCTCATTCTTACTCCCTGGGGACAAAAGAAGTAGAGTAATGATTATTAAAATACCATCTAGTAAGAATATGGAAAGCCTTGCTGTACAAATGTACCTTAAATTATGCCACCATTGTCTCTGCTCCAAAACCCAGAGCACTAAAATGATCGTTATGAGTTCACATAAAGAGATGCACCACCAGATATACTTCCATTCCTGCCCGCAGAACCAGCACTTTGTTATGGGGGTCACTCCAAAGCATAACAAATGACAGAGAAAATATTTTATAACGCCATTCGGGAGACAAGCGTTGTCCAGTAAACGTGGCAAGCTAGAGGGGGAGATGGAGGAAAGAACACCTTTTTATCCAAATGACACAAAAAAGTAGCTCAGTAATATTTTCTGACAAGTGCAGGGAGAACAGGGAGTCAGAGTAGAAACAGGATTTTAGGTGCTATTTTAATGTAGGGACACTTTAAAAATGCATTAAAGCCATTTCACACACACAAAAAAAAAAAGCAGCAGTGAGACTTCATCTCAACCTTTCTTGCAGCTGCTGCTTGTAAACAAACTCAGAATTATTTTATCACTCTTATGGCTTTGCATCAACAAGTACACACCCGAGGGACAGCGTACAAGTAATCCCACCGAGGACACTACGCTAAAACCGCGCAACTCAGAACCCAGTTTTCAGCTCTGACTTAACTCCCCTAACTCCCAAGTAAAGTCAGCGGCAAAACATTTGCCAGAGTAAGACCGAGAAAATCACACCCAATTTGCCCTGTGAGCTTGCTGCTTCTTCAACAGTGACAAGAAGAGGTTGTGCCACTATCACCTCTGCGGCACCTCAGCCAGAGCGCAGAGCGTCTTTGTACTCCGTGCTGCTCTTCAGATCTAGAAATCTCTTGTTCTTCCGAGTTTACAGTGTAACTATACTGGATTTTGGTAAAACAGATACCGTAAGAGTAACCGCATTGAACAGCCCTCATTTTAAACGGTTCCTGAGAATAACTTTCTATGAATTGATGCTTCTGACTCTTGCAATACCTCCCGCTGAAACGAGCATGGTATTTCCAGCACGATTATGGCATGGGTTCAGCTTGGGCATTATGGTACCAAAAATTACTTAACATCAGTTATTCTTTTTTAACCGTTACTAGGATTAATGTTTTCTTAAATGAAATCTAAACATTTTCAATTTTAAATATTTAAATTGATTGTGAATTTTGAAAAGACTCAGTGCTGAAGCAGAGGTCGAGCTTCATTTGTCTTCTGACTGAAATTCCTGAAAAGGGGGGAGAGCCTTCTTTTTTATGAATAAATTAGAGAATTTCAATATAGATATTACAACACTAAACGGATTTTTCCAGAATACATTACAGTCATTAAATAAATCACTGTTAAACAGAGGAAAAAAAAAATGACTTTGAAAAGAAACATAATTCCATACAACTTCATGACAGAATCAATTAATCAACTAACTATAATTTCAGACACTTGTTATGGAGCCCGTACAGAATGAAGACGATTCAGACAAATTAAATACTTCATCATTATGTGAGAGTATGGAAAATAAATTTTACAAAGAAAGATCATTAGCTTGGGAATTGTCCATATCAAGTATCCAATTAGACATGGCAAAAGTACAGCAGAGAAGAGGAGAGGGTGCTCCCTACAATTCACTCCAATCCACATTATGCACGAACATAATCACCTTGAATTATACATAAAGGGGAATGAGGAGAACTATACAGAAAGTCTTATTTCTGACGGGAAATCAAGAATGCTCATTGTGTCCAGTGAAATGAGTCAGTCTCATCCCATATCTCAGTCTCCAAGGTAACTTATATTGTGCTTGTTTCCCTACTGAAAATATCTTTAACAGTTATACAGATAAAAAAGAATTAGACCACTTCATGAAAGTTCATAGGAGATTGAGTCAAAAGTGGGAATAGAGAAATTGTCACTCTTCAGTGCTATTCATACATGTTTTGCCTTTGAACAAACTCTGGAAGATAGCACAAATCATATGTGTGTGCTTGCACGTATTCATGTAAAAATACATCTACAGTCTCTCATGGCTCAAAAATTTGTCAATGTGTAAAGCACAGCAAAGAGATTCTGAAATTCCCAAGTAAAAGATGTCACGTAAGCCTCCTCCAAAAGCATGGGATGAGAAGAAATTCACTGGACCTGAAAGAAAACTTGCTTTTTAGTGTTGCCCGAGTCAGGACTTACCAAATGTTTTGCCTTTTTTCTATGAAGATGAATCAAATTCATATTCATTCATAGCCATGGTCTTGCATAAATCACAACTCTATGATTTTGCTTGCTCTGCTATCATTACTTTTGTTTAGCTTATTTATACTTTTCCTTCTTGTTCAATAACATATTTTTAAAGTGAGGAAGGAAAAAAAATTGCAATTCAAAAAAGCATGATAATCAAAGAAGGACTGGCTTTTCACAGAAGCTGAGTAGGTGAGAAGGTACTTATTTTCCACACTTACTTAGACTGTCTCTGTAATTCCTTTTCAATAAGATCAAACTGATGTAATTCCTTAGACAATTAATATCTCCTCTATCAAATGCCAAAAGACATTAAGTTCCTAAAGCATCAAAAAGCAAGCACAACAAATAAAAAGCCAAGCTAAAAAACACCAAAAAAACAAAACAGGTGAGTTTACTTTTCACCAAATGAATTTTTAGCGTTCTAATGAAAATTTTCTTTGACCTTCTCTGTGTCCTAAAATTAAGGGCCTGTACAGGACCAATAATTCAGTTAGTCATGACATAAAAAACCCAATAAATTCTGAAACTTAGGCAATTTTTAAAGCATTTTCCTAAGGCGAAGTCAAATGTTAGTTATGGAAGAGGAAACTTATCCATTTGGCTAGGAAATCAGCTCTTAGTTTGGCCGTCTGCCTTGTGCTGCTTTCTAAACACTGGCAGCTGGAGCATAAAGAAAAAAGACTGGGAAAGATAAATAGGGTAGAAACTGCTTAAGGTCTTTGTAAAGTTTAATGAAAGATTTATCTCTTGAGGGTAATGTTCCTCTTTCTTTTACTGAAAGAAGAGTTTGATAACCTCTCATTGTGTGTTTGATAAATTACATCTTACAGTCATAACTAAAGTGAGTAAGTGGAAAATAGAAAAGGCCAAAGCAAGGTCTAGTTATCTGAGTCTTCCAATATGAAACATCCAAAAGAAACTAGGTGGCATCTAAAGCATTTTTAATTACAGAAATAAGGATGGACTCTGATACGGTGATATTATAACAACAGACGAGACTGATTCCTCTACCTTTGTGAACGGAAAGTATACCGTGCTGTTCATATGTATAACACCATTAATAATTACAGCAGAGTGTTAGATGAATGTTTATCACAGAGGCAGCAGAGGCTGAAATGGTCCATTGCACTTGCTCGTAAACCAGCCGAGTGAGTATCTGTAGAGTAACTACAGTCCACTGTTTTCTACTTAGTTTCAGAACTCTTGCTGCATATCTATATACTCAAGACACATAAATGTCAAACCCTGACTGAGAAACTCCATGGTTCACAGAGCCATAAGTAAGAGATATGTTTTTGTACTTTGTTTTTTCCTTTTAATGCTCCATATACCAAAAGTGATCCAACTGCGAGGAAAGAAATGTATTTTTTATTGAAAACAGAGCTATGAGGACAGACACTGATTCTATTATATGTGTGCATCAATCATTGGCTTACTTTTTCTTTTTTTCTTAAAAAAACCAAAACACAACATCACCACAGACATGTAATGTGGTTTGTTTTTGTTTTTTATTTCCCTTAGGTAGAAAAACTACTGTAACATTTGGAGGGAACTGACTTGCCTGTTCAGCAAACAGCAGGTCACTTAGAAGATTTTAGAATTTGGGTCCAAAGAGTAAGGTGTAAGAATTCAATGTGATCCAAGGAATCAGGGCTTCTACATTTTTCCTCAGTTCATGGATAACCCAGAATATGCTCATTCTCTCTGTAAAACCTAACCACTTATGAGAGGTGAAAGGATTTTTTTTTCCTAAAGTATATCATTATTAATTTTATTCCTACTAACACGTAGTTTATTTTATAAATGCTGTGAGGGTATGAAGCTGTAGACCTGCAGTCTAATTCTTTTCCTGGACAATTTATCCCTCATTCGGTACTTAACACCATTACAGGTAATAAAGGCAGTTTAAATTTCTCAAATTAAAGAGAACAGAAATTCTCAATGGGTGACTTACAGATATGTTCAAAGCAGAGAGCTCTTTATGAGGCACATAGAGACCTCCGGGATTCCACAAAATTGATCCCATATCGCAAACACTTTAATTTAATGTACCTCTTTCTACTCACTTTTAATGAAGTGATTATATAAAGGGCATCCTACTTTATTAAGCATTAACCTTGCTCACTGTTAGGTAAATCATGAGATCAAAGAACTTGAAGATATCCAAATCAAAATGAATCATTTTAAGACAGGACACGTGCAATCATTATTATTAGTAGTATTATTATTACCTAAAATCTCGTCTTTGCAAAAAGGAGGGATGTATTTTGTCTGTCTTCCTAGTAAGCGTTTAAAGAGAGCACACAAGATATAGTGTCTGGAACTATTTTACAAAAGGCTCTACAGAACAAATTTTCATTCTTTTTCCATGGAATTTGGTTTCTGAAGATGGAGGATCCTACAGGACGGGATCTGTAACATTTATGTCACAATCATACTACCACTGAACCAAAAGTATATCTACTTACTGGGTTTTCATTTTAGATCTATCTGGATAAAGTATAAGCATGATAAAATAAAGGAGCATTAAAAATGTATTAATTACAATAGTACATGAAATGTATACTAAATATTGAGAAACAGCAAAAGAGGGAACAATAGATCCTGGACAAAGATGTAAAACCCAACATAATGGCATCTAAACTAGGGGGGAAACAAACACAAGGCAAGTCTTTGCCTTAGAATGCCTTGAATATTTAAAAAAAAAAGTTTAAAAAAACAAGCCCAAAACACAAATTAATTTTTTACTTGGGATTTCAATCAGAAGAAGATCCATGGTATAGATCCTGGAAGCGCTGGAGAATTGTTTCCTCTGACTATGAACTCAAATATCTGTCAATCCATGTATGTCAATATGTTTAAAGCTGGTAAGAAAATTGGGAGATGGTGATCAGGCAGCTAAGGCAGAGCTGCTGTGTTCTTCATTAGCTCCAGAGCAGATATTCCGGGAGCCCAGCAAAAGGATAGTACCGGCTTCATGTCCTCGTGTGCCACACCGTGTTCCTTAAGATAAGGAAATCTGAAAGATCACTCTTGAGAAAAGTCCTCAAGTTTATAAATAGCAGAACTCAAGATTCAGCCATTAACTCCCCATTCTTACTACTGTGTTGATCTAAGATAGACGGATAGGTATAGATATTAACTTTGTGTTAATTTGCAATGTTAATTCCTTTCCTGATGACTGTGGCACCTCTAACCTCTGATTCAAATGAACACAGCCACTAACTTAACAAAACTATTAATTACGACTTTCAAGTGCTGTGTGTTTAAAGGAAAGGTCAGAATCATTGCGAAAAAAAAACCCAAACCAAAAAACAACCCCACCCAAAAAACCACACCCCCCCCAAAACAACAAAAAACCCCCAAGAAAAAGGTGATTTGTCAGAAGTATCAAATAGGGGTTCTCCAAAAGATTCATTTGAATGCTGTAACAAAGCTAAAGACCACGGCTTTAGGTAACTTGCCAGTTTTGAACAGAGAGGCTGATGATCAGTTTTGTCATTACATGGTTACTTCACCATTTCTTTATCTGAATTCTTTTATATGCAGGAAGGTCAGTGTCACTTCTATTATGCGTCCCACTTCAGCCAGCAGTTGTTGATGAATCTCCATAAATGCAAATAATCTGTGTAAGATGCAGAAAGAAAATAAGCTAGTAATGTCAATGCATTCAGGACAAAGCTGTCATATAATTCATGAGATTGATTTTTTTTTCCCCCTGTGTGCTCAGTTTTGTATTTAATAATAGTATCAGAAAACATTAATTCTGGAGAAACAAAAGAGGAAGCAAAGGGAAAAGAGGAAAAGTGACAATCTCATTATTATTTAAAACAGATTTTATTTTGACGAGGGAAAAAACCTTCATCCTTATCAGTACTAACCATAAATTAACATATAAGTGTTTCAAGCAACAAATCATTTTGATTAAGAACACACAAAAACAATTAGCAGAATAATTAGATCCTTTTTATTCTATCATAAAGCAGTTAAAATTATGTATTCCTTAAAATATACTCGTTAGAAGCCAGTATATGTTAAAGAATCCTTTATGCCAGACATCAAGTTAATTTCTATGTGTCGATATATTCATGACTTGCACAACAACAACAACAACAAGATGTCAGAATAATATGAAAGTATTTTCATTTCCTTCGTGAAACAGAGTCGTAACCTAAGGCAATGGCTGCTCTTCGGCGCACAGAAGACGAGGCGTGCAGGCAGAAGATGAGAGCTTTGACTCTTCCCAAGGCAGCGGAACCCTCTGTCCCGCCCGGGCAGGTCGATGCCCCGGGGCTGGGACACAAGATGCTGTCATGGAGTTTCCTTTTCATCTCCTACACTTTTCGGCATTACGGAAAACTGTGCAGCCATTTAAAGAGAAATACTTAACAGATGGGTATTTCAGTGTCTTTGAAAAGATGCATGTAATGCTGATTAATCTGTTTCTATTTCTTTTAATGCTCGTTAAGCCCAGCCGAAAGCGATGTGTCGTCTCTCAGTGAGCATTTATAGTACTGCAGACCTTTAGGACTATTTGTATGCAAAAATATCAAATCTGCTGGTACAAACGTTTGCAAAAAGTAAACAGAAAGGGTTTTACATGAGCACAAGTCTCCTTTCCCCATCGCTCTGTTACAGTACAGCTTTACAGTGGGGTTTTCTTTCACAGAAATGTTATAATTGCAATGTAGGATAAAGCTACCAAGATACACTCCACCATTCTTACTGGTCTTACGAGAGGGAAAAGCACCTTTTCTTAGCATAGACTGTGCTTTTGGGATAGCTATTGATTTCTTTATTGCTTGTCTGCTTATTACTAAGTAATGATTCTCATATAAGGGGATTATGGAACCCACTGAACCTTGGTAAGATTTCTAAATGTTTTTGACAGGTTATTTATAGATAAGAAGCAAAAGAAAAGAGGCTGTCACAATGCAGAATGATATCCACAGAAGTGATGTAATAAAGAACAAATGTTTCTGACCCCCCACCCTCCCGCCGGGTCAGCGGCCAGCGGTCGGGGGCCGGGTTCTCATACAGCTCAGGTTTCCGGGGAAATCGCTGGCTTAGAGAAAGAGCCACGGGAAAGTACGGGGCAGAGCCGTGAAGATGGGAGAGGTAACAGCGCAGGCAGAGAGATGAGAATAGTCGGGATTTCTCAAGGAACTCAAGGATTCAAAAGGAAAAACACGGAGATGAAAAGAAACAAGATCCTGAAGAAACAAAGCAGAGGACAGAAAACGGCGGGTGACCAACACTGAGAATGAGCCTGTGCCAACAAGTAACTCACTGTGTCCCATTCCCACTCAGCTCAGCGCTGCCTGGCCGGCAAGGCAGAGTCTGGGTGCCTTCCTGGAGGAAGATTTAGCCCAGCAGCCTGTTAGTCCCAGCTCTGCTGTGGGAATTAAGCAGGAGCCCCTGCCCCGGACGCTCAGGTTGTGTAGAGCCTGCTCACTGGCTCTGCATGCAGCAGGAGGTGCCCAAAGGGACCTCGGGTTTTTAAGCCCTAACAAAAGAAGTTGTTTCTCATTTTATTCTCTCTCCCTCCTCATATACAGATCTGCTAAAAAAAAAAAAAAGGTTTAGTAAGTTCTGAATATGCTCAAACATACCCTTGAATATTTTTAAGAGATGAGTGGTGTCTAAGAGGATAATTAGGAGTTAATGATGACAGTGTGAAGAAAAAAGGTTTTGGAAAGTGCTACAAACCCAGAAGTGGCACTGGGAGTGATGGAGATGAATCATCTGGATGAATGGCAGTGCAGTATAACTTACTGAGCTATCAGTAATACATGTTCTGTTTCTGAAAGGCTCTGAAAAAGACTACCTAAGAGGAGAGCAGGGATGTGGCAAACCAGCCACACGTGGTAGCACGTGTAAAACCAGACCTCTCACACAGCAGTGGCTCACGCAGAGTGAAGGTGGTAACGTCCCCACTTGTCTTTCAACATTTTATCCTTAAAACTCAAAATGACAGTTTATTAAAATTCAAACTCAAACTTTTACTCTAAATGAAGAGGAAATAATCATTGAAAAGCCCAGGAAATGCCTCCCTAGCCCCTTTTTAATCTGAAATAGTGAAAGGCAGATCTGATAAGCACTTCCAGGTCAGCAGCTTGCTCCATTAATGTGCAGTTGGGAGCCAAGCGGTCCCGGTAGGGCTGGGAGGTCGGCACTCAGCCCCGCCTCGCCAGCCTGCACAAAAGCCCTCCCCAGGATCAGGGATATCTCTACAGGAGGGAATGAATTGCCAGTTGTCCCCTTATTCACACACATAGCGCCCATGTATAATTAGGAGAATTACAATCTACATCATCCACGAGAAAAAATAGTAAGATATATTAACACGCTTTTTGAAAGAGCTACAACTTTGGTAAAAGTTTGTAAGTCAGATGAAAACATTTATAAGAACATTTCTAACTTCTCCTTTCTATAGTTGCAATACCCAAGTGCCAGATTTGCTTTACATTTTCAGTCCATTAGTGCATGAATTATGCTCATTAATCTTCTGAGAGCTTTATTACTGTTTGTTAGGTGGGAATTGATACTATAAAGATGCTATAAATTAGAGTAGAGCAACGGTTAGGAATTGTATCTTGTACTAGGTCTAAGACTATGTCATATTTGATACCAAAGCATCTATAGAAGCATCTGTGTTAATCTGCTTGGACCATTCTTAATCAGATATGTATTAAACCTGTTGTATTACATATAATGGTCATATTACATACGGTCATGTCTGAAATGTGGGATGGGACAGTGACAAGCAAATAATGTTCTACCTGTAGTTGTTAGCAAGGAGGTTACTCAAATATGTCTGGAAAAACATCTGTAATTACTTTTTAATTGAGGTCAGCAAGAGAAGGTACTACATTTGTGTTTCAGTGATTTTACAGGAGTGTTTTTGGAACTGTTCTCAGAGGCACATATGCATATAGAAACCGTCAACTGACATTTTTTCTTTCTGCTACATGTATTCAATACAATGAATTACAAGTCTCTTAACGTGACATTTCAGTGATAAGAGATCAGAGTATAAACAAAGAGCTATAAATTAATTCTTTGTCAAAACTGATGAGTAATTCTACTTATATTCTGAAATATCTCTTATGCAGAAAGAGTTCCAGGCTACACAATTGCAAAAATCAAGTATGCCCTAGCCCTTAAAAACTACTTATCTGTGCATGTGAATTTTACAAAGCAAAAAACCCACCAGACTATAATTGGTCCTTTTCTGAGGACAAGGCTAAATCAAGTCATCCCTAGAGCATTACTTAACAGTGGTAGTAGAATTACACAGATGTCCCTTCTTTGTATGTAAATGATTAGAGATTCAGTGATTTATATTTACCATCTCCATTGTGGTGCCCTGCATGGTACTAGTTTCTCCATCATGAAGAACAGGTTAACATTCATATTTCCCACTTTGTGTTCTAATTTCATAACACAACCTTAGTATGAACTCATTATATGAATTTTCCTCTCCAGAGTTTTTTGTTGTGTATTTTTTCACTGATCATTATAATTCATCTGAACGTGACACTTAACTGAAATCTGTTTTTATTGGAAGAATGATTTATACTTATGCTGAAAAAGCTTAGTATATCGAGAAAGCAATGGTTAAAACAACTGATTAACTGGGACTTGCAAGGAAGGGTCTATTCCTTAGACTAATTTATGGGATGGCAATAGCAACAAGATCTTTATCCATTTTACACTGTTGCAGTACCAGTTTCTAATATGCTTGAGGCTTCAAAGATTTTATTCTTCAATAAATCTTAAGTTTTTTGAAAGATCATGTCCTGAGTTCTAATCATTAGATTTGATAGCTAGTTTGATTACCGTGCCTGGCTGAGGTGATCGCATGAAAGGTCCAGTGATGAGACTGGTACATCTTTAGGTAGGTGTTACTGAAATTGCTACACCTATTTATGCCTTCTCCTTGAAAAATGTGAACTGGACACATTTATTCAAGGAAAAGGCATAAATGGGCAATAAAATCAAAAGAAATATTGTTTCAGTAACTATAGAAGAAGATCGGTTTTTTAAAGTAACATGTCTAGCAGAAAGAAATACCATTTTCTGCTGGCAACCTTGCTCTTGCAGTTTTCAAGGACAAAATTCAAACAATTCATCTACAGATTTTAGTCATTAATCAAGTGAGACATGATTTTGTAGAAGATGTAGCCCAGACATTAACAATCTTCTTCCTGTTCACACAATGATGGAACAGTAGGTCTACAAATATGTAAGCTGCATCCTTCAAAAATAAAACTTGACTAAACTTGTCGTTCGGTGTTTCAAGCCGAGTAGTCTTCATGTTATGTATACGGGAAATGCGTACACTCTGTTTACCTGTATTTACCCTCAACTACCAAAGAGGATTTGCCCCCTCCCCAGCCTGAGCATACCTGATGACCACACCATCAGACATAATGATTTCAATTTCCGTGTCTGATATACTATAAAATGCAAAGAGATTTGTCTTCCATTTATTTTGAAAACATTTGTTTTCTATCTGCTGTACAGAATACTTGTCCCAGTTCAAACTGATTTCTCTTTCTTGTTACTTTAAGAGTAAGAAAAACTCTGGTTTTCTTCTATTGCTGATTTAACTACAAACAGTGCTACCGCTTAGGGAATGTAAGCGTTACATAATGGCATGGTTAAAGTCATCCTATCTAGAAATACTAAGCCAATATATAACCTGCATAACTAGCACCAATATCCAACACTATTTTATAAATTATGAGTGATCGGTTATGGTCATCTTAAAACCATGTGAAACAGAAGCTCAGTGACGGTTGAGTAGGTCATTATCACTACATAGTGCTTTACAACAAATATAGCACGCTCTCTGACAGACTACATCCAATTTAAGACAAAAGAGCTCTGAAAATTTTCAGTACTGAAGCAACAGAGCAATGGAGAGATGGCACAGACCTGGAATGGCTCGGAGCAGCAAGGCTCGGTGAGCCCATCCTTCACCCCGACCCATCCCACAGGCTGCAGATCTGATGTTGCTCCTTTGGGTCACAAGTGAAAAAACTATTATGTTTGCTGGCTTGACATGGTCTGAAGAACACTGAGAATGAGTAAGGGTAGCAGGAGAAAATTAAATCAGAGATACAGGTGGAAAAGGACTGCACAAATTTTATCAGATAAAAGTTAAATCAATGTATAAGCATGAATATATAAATTAATATATAAAATAAAACCTCCTTGATAGGTTCTTAAGAATTAGATTTCGGGTCAGGACTACAGCAGAGAAAGATGAAAGTAAGTGACTCTGGAAGAACAGATGAGAAGAGGAAAGTCCAGAAAGCTAAACCAAACTGAGGTGAAGGATGAAAAAGTCACAGATTTCTGGTGGGAAAAAAGGACAGGAATTGATTACATCAATACTGAAATTAAGGCCAGAAAAAAATCTTCTGCATTGCTGTTCTGAAAAAGCAGAACATTAACAGCTGTAATGTAGTATTACCATTCCATTGCTTTTCATAAGCCAAATACATTCCTCAGTTACACAGATAAGCCCATGACAGATTTTAAACTGGAGTCTTTATGTATTTAAGATATATTTCATTTTTAAATCTAATTGTGTGATGCCAAAGATGTTTTCTCATTTTTCATATCTCCTTTTGAAACTGACAGTAGATTTCAAAATTGCACTTTTCATGAAATACGATACTAAATGTGCTACGTGAATATGTGATCACCATACACTTAATTTGTTTTCGGTTTGAAACATTTCACACATTTCAAAATGAGATCCACTTATATCCATTAACCAGAGAACACTTTTTGACACAGTTGATTTCCCAGAAGAATTTTGGTCAGTTGAAAATGAATTTAGCATATATGTAATTAAAAAGTAAGAATTCATCTTGTCAAATCATGTTGATAAAAAAAGCCAAACAACAAAACTAAACTAAAAAAAAAAAAAAGACAACCTTAGAAAAAAGCCAGCCACTCACCCGAAATGCCTTCTGTATCCACCCTATTTACAAAGACTTTGAATGTCTGTAGATGATGGTTTAACGCCCTTTCTCAGCTATGGTATGACAAAAGGTTAGCAGATCTTCTGAAAAGAAAAAAGACTATAAAAAGCAGCAAAACTGACTCCAGTGGAGCTGTATTAATGTAAATCAACAACTTTAATTTTCTACTTTTATGCATGGCCAGGAGAACACAAGTGACCCATACCATTCCTTGAATGACCAGGAGAAAAAACACCCTGAAAGCAAAAACATTGTCATAACTACTTGTTAGTAATCTTGCCAGTGATTTTTTTTACCAAGATTGCAAGCATTAATAGTTTTGGGGTTTTTTAGTTGGGATATCATCAGTGACTCAGAATATCAGGGTCTGTAACCCCAGCAAATAAGATTTCTCATTATGATTTTTACAACAGGCCTATAGAGCTGCTTCAGACTCTAACAAAGATGTTCAGGAAAATTTCCCTTCATAAAACATACATTAGTTATTATGTTATAATACCTGTTATATTTTCTTGAACTACAAAAAGAGTCTCTTGAGAATAATATTCATTATGATGAGAGAATTTTCTGGCCAGCTTTATGTCATGTTCTGTTATTTGATCAGGTCTGACAGAGTGCAAGGTTTGTTTTTTCAAGCAGCTCATCTTTAGCAGATGTATATCGCTTCAATTATTCTTTTGGTTTTCTAATAAAAGAAGATGTAAGCAACACACAAAACCAGTTCCACAGCATTTCTCCTCCTACCTTTCAATGACTTTCCATTTTGTGCTTACTTGAAAAAAATCAGTTAATATTTACTAGATCCAAACGAAATCCAAAACTTAAATGAAAAACACCTTTGAACCAAAATCCTTACTGATATGTATTATTGTTATTACAAAATTAAAAAATTAAAAATCCATGTTTCCCCCCAAGTCTGAGTTGAAATAGAGTTATTGAAATCTTCGTCTTGCGCACTTGCAATACATTTTGTTTATACACAGGGAGATGTTTCCAATTTCAGAACCAAATGAACAAAGTTAAACCCCTCAATAGAAATAGGCTAGGTTTTGAGCATGCTAATGACATACCAAAAAAATCCCAAGGGTTAGAAAATAATTTTTAGAAAGTATAAGATCTCATTACAGTAATAAGTAGGGCTGGCTGAATGTTATGGTCAGTGGACGAATATAAATTTTTACTCAGGATCAAATATTATATACTATACTAAAAATTCATCTTCAAGATGAGATTACCCTTGAAATAGATAGTTGAAGTTATGGCTTAATTCAAAAGAAGATATTATAGCAGCCATCACATGGTGCAAACCTTGCCTCTCTAACGTCTTCTAGTTAGAAAGCACCTCTTCTGCCTATCCTTCCCAATAAGGGAAAGTTGAGAGAATTTTCAATTGTTTCAAGTCTAAGCTTTACAATTTCAAATATTTGTTAGTTTAATGCAGTTTATTCATATTAAATTTTATTATACATTTAGAGTCTGATCAAAGTTAAATAAAATAATAAACAAGTGGTGCATAGCATCCAATTACTGCTCCTCAAAGACCTGTTAAAGTTCTGTAGCACTTCTAGATACTGCAAGGTGATCAAAGTTACCATAACACTTCAAAATTGTTTATGATTTTGAGTTACTTAAACAGAATAGAATATAATAGCACTTTATACCAAACGAGAGCTGCTAAGGGTAGGTGCTGACAACCAAATATACCATGGAATACAGATGTTTACCAGCAACCACCATTAATTTGCTTCTTGTCCTGACATGATTAAAAATAAATTTGCAGTGCAGAAATTAATTACTACAGGAAACTCCAGAGGCACAAACCAAAGACCCCACACATCAGTGAAATAAAAAATGAAGACCTAAGTAGATAATACAGATTCCCATTACTAAACCAGCAATCTAACAGCTGTCTAAATGTTCCGGAGAACGAATTTTACAGGGAGATGTGGGGTAGAATGTGATCACGGCATGCAAAAATCAAAATCATAAAAAAGAACCACAGCATCATAAAGACAACAGTTAAGATATATGTAGAACTGCTATTCCTGATTCTTGCAGTATTAGAACTGGGTTGTAATTGGTGAACCGAGTAAAACAAGTCCAGCACAATGTAAATATCCTTTTCAGAAAATGCCTACGTCAACAGGGTTATAGTACTACCTGACAGATGCTTTGTCATAGGAATCCTATTACATGCATAGTACAATTACAGTTCTTTTTCTCTTGTTTTCAAAATTACATTAATTTATTTTTTATGAAGTGGGAAACATCCTAAAGTCCTTGTAAATAAAATTTCTTTCTTCTAAATAAATACCTGTCTTAAACCAACAGAATCTTGTCTAGATGCATTGAGAATAAACTACAAATTTTTTTCATTGTCTGCTTAGAAATACAGAGAATGATACGCATATAACATACAATTTTTTATTTTTTACTTTTTTGGTGGTAAAAAAGAGCAGATTGGTAATTTAGTGTTGTTGTGGTAGGCACACCTTCAAATTTCTTCTCTTTGTATATTTAAAATGAAATTGAGATGGTCTTGTTGATATTAATTAGAACTACATTATTGCAGGTATTTAGCTCTACTGAATCTTGTCTACTACAGGCATATAAAGATTGCCTCCACTAAGCTGAGATTAATTTTACTGAGATGGTGATAGAATATAACTTTGGATTTCACAGAGTCAACTCATTCTGCTTTTGTCAAACTGAACTAAATTTTAATTGCCAGAACTTCGGATGAAAGTATATCAACGGTGTTAATCGTAGAGACACCTACAAGGTTTGTTCGTTAGTATGAGATTTTACAACGGGAATAAAAAGAAATCCAATCATAAATACTAAATTAATAGGATCTGCTATCAAATTCTAATGGGTATCAATTGTGATATTGATATAAAACTAGAAAAACTGCAAATGGTTCTCACATTAAAAAAAACATACTGGAGACTCTTAGAATAAATTTAACAGGCCTAAAATAATCCACACATGCTTGACTTTCATGGGGCTTTTTTATGGAATGTGAATCTGTAATCACCGCAATACTAACTTTTGTGAAAAACTCCGCAAATACGTAACTAGGTACACAAGCACTTCTCTGTCGTCTTCTACAATGCAAACCGGCACCTACCAATTCTTTGCCTCCAGTGTTTTTGCTGTGTGAAATACTAAACATCACCTTATTGTCATGACTGTATTCTTTTGAGGGAGTCTTTCATCAGGAAAAGCTATTGAAATAACTACAGAAGGACCTGAAAACAATGTCATACTATTGACAACCAGCTGTTATGGATTATGTGAACTTGTGTGGTGCAAAAGCTGAATATGACAGTATCATCTACAACAGCACCCGCATCCAATCAAATTCTAAGAGGCGAACTATGAGTTTACACACATCCCTGATAAAAGCAGCAGTGAGCAAAGTGAGCCAGGTCAGGAGTAGCCATCAACTCAGTTCCTCCACCTCCTAATAAACTCTGCACAGATTTTGATCGAGTTTTTTCTTGCTTCAAATACAGGAAAGCATTTTGCTCCCAATCAAACTATTCTTGCCAGAAAGAAAATGCGCCTCAGTTATTTGAGATTATGCCCGTATGGTCCAGAGAGACAGTAAAAAATAAGCAGTCTTGTTATCCTCAGTGCCCAAGGTCTTTGGCCATCCGGGTTTCAGGGAGAGAAACAGCACCTTCTTCTCGGCTCATAGTGGAAGAGACGCTGAGCAAATGGACATCCCATACTTCTGGTGCACGTGAAAAGGGTTCCTGTTCGAGGGAATTAACTCTCTTGCCAGTATCCCACACCAAAGATACGGTGGCAAGATGCATTATCGGTCTTGCCTGATGTTTTCCTTAGCTAATTATTATTATTTCCAGCTGTTCCAAGAAATTATCTGACTAGAAACTTACCAAAAATAAAATGTTATGCGTTGCAGTTAGAGGGCAATTATTAACTGCTCAGCACTGCCCCTCAGGACTGTGCTCTTTATTTTTAATATCTTCCCTTCTCATTTCAAGAACGAATATATTAAGAGAGGAACACCTTCCCTTTTTCCATTAAAAGCAACTTCCAAGACCATTCTATTATTGCTCCTATAACACAGCTTTTACAGCAGCCATCATAAAAATTTAATCCTTTCCCCATTTACTACATGCTGACGTAAAGATTTACAGCAGTGATCCCCTAATAGAGATATTAGCAGGGAGTGCAAAGACATCATTACAGCAACTGAACAGTACATGCATTACATACTATTTTGAACAGAAAAAAGACTGCATTTTTAATTTTTTTCTATCTGTGTATTTACTTTAGAGAAGAAAGTGTGATAATCCATATTCTGAATGTTCATAAATCAAAATGTAAACACTACAATAGTTTCATAAATTCAAGCGTGTATATTCTTTCCACATTTGGAGAGAAACATTTCTAGCAACCAGTAAAAAATTTTGGTATGTTTAAAATGATCATATTTCTACTAAAATTAAAGTTTTAAAACATTCTGCAAGAGAGAATGAAAAATAAAGTTGGGTCAGAGAAAAATATTCCAGCTGTTCCGAGGTTTTTCTTTAGTACATAATATATTATTATGGGTTTACATTTTCAATAAAACCAGATCCAGAACAGATGTGGATTGTTTTCATTTTTAAAATGCTAGAATCACTTATTCTGACACTGCCAAAATATTTCTAATTTTTGCATTATGTATTTGTCAAAATGAATGCTCCCTTTTAAAAAATGCAGTTTCTTTCTCGACGAAAGACTTTCTTGAAACATCTCTGACCAGGCTTACACCTAATCTTCTCACTATCACCCCAAAGTATTTGAAATCTTCTTTCAAATCGGTTTCTAACTGCCACATCAAAAAGAATGCTGTCGGGGTAAGAAGAATACCTAGGAGAACATTTTCTATCATTTCTCGCACAATGCAACAATCTGAAAGTAGGTCGCTTTTTTCTTCCCGGGCTCGCGCCATGGTCACTCGCAGGAAGCCCGGAGGAGCTTTGCCTTCCTCCAGTAACAGCGAGCAGCATTTGATGCCACGTAAAGGGACCCGCTGCTAAAATCGGATGATTTGTGGCGTAAGGGACCACAGCGCAAATAAAAGGTGGAAGAACTTGACCCACTGGAAAAACTGAAATACGGCTCTACCTGGTAAATAGGAAAAACGAGTATATTCGGAAGATCAGCGGGATTACGGGGGCTGTCGGGCGCTGCTGCAAGGAGCCTCGGCTTCGGCTGCTGTCGCGGGGCAAAGCGGGTATGAGCTGTTTGCTGTATCACGGAGCCAGACTCACCCATTTACCCTGCATTTGGCAAACGGTGGAACCGTATAAATTAAGAGCAGCTTATAAACCTTCCTCGTTAGGTAAACAGTACCTCAAACAGGCTGAACAAGCTGGTTAAAAAAGACAGAGCACGGCTTTACGGGGCAAGTTTCGGAGCAAGCTGCAGAAGCCGATGGCTTACAAGGCTTTATAAGGCCTGAAAGCAGCTTTTAAGAGCAGCGTATTAAAATGTCTTTTAAGTCTTGCTAACATGCATGACTTCAAAATGTGTTCCACATTCTCCTTCTGCTTCCGCCACGGAGCACGCTCCTTTTGCACGTCAGCATCCGGTAAAAATCAGCATCATGCTATTGAGTGTAAGGGAAGCGTGAAGGTTTACACCAGCTACAAATCTAGCGCTCTCACTTCAAAATAGCTTAATTTTCTTCACTTTCCCTTTCGTGTGATTTTTTTCCTGTGTTCTTTTATTATCTGGTGAACAGGAAACTTAAACCGGATCCTAAACAGGGTATTTCATACTGCTGGGTGTATTCTTCTTCTTTGGCCTGGGATTTTTTTTTTCCTTTGCATGGAAACATCCTGGTTTTCTTGAAGTCTTCGCTGGCGCGTTCCGTGAAACAGAGAAAGAAACTCACTAGTATTCAAAACTCCAGTGACGTTGCACATTAAAAAATTATATGTGCTGATCAATAAAGTGTGAAAGGGCTGATGAAACAGACTGCATTTTTCTGGGACAGTCATTTTGCACCGTGAATTATTTATAAGGACTATGAAGCAGAGGCAAAAAAGTAGAAAGCACACAGCTTACCTTATCGCTCATAATCTTGCAAACAGCCACAACGAAACTATAATCATTTGCTACATGCTGGGACATCAAAGAACAATGTAATATTGTGGCATGTAAAAATGTATTATAATATATTAAAGAAATTAGTCCCTGGTGAGCTTATAAGTATCTGCTTCTTTCCAAAGAGCGCGCTACCATTTTTGCTGACAAAACCAGAGTTTCTTCAGAGCGGCCTTGCCAAAGCATCAAGGATAAAGTTTAAAGTAAAAAAAAAAGGTTGACTTTGCAGATGATTTCAGACTTGCAGTAGGCAAAGAAAGGTGAGCTAGAAAATTACTTCCCAGAAGTTGCGAAGCAAATGGCTACAGCTTTTAGGCTTATTATTTATATATGATGGAAATTGTTACAGAGAACAAAATTAAAACAGTTTATCAGTATTTGGACTTGGCTTATATTTTTTTCTAATAATTTGTTTATATATTTCATGCAATAAGGAGGAAAGCTGGAGACCATACACAGACTGCACCATGTTAATATGTTTCCCTCTTTGTTCTGGCATCTCTAGTAAAAACTACAATCTGCCAAGCCCTAAAGATGTATCTGAAGAGCTTGGGTTGATTAAATTTTTGCATCTATGTTGCCTGTAGGGTTTTTTTTTTCCTCCACAGTTCTCAGGTCAGAGCTTCCTAGATATTTTTCTTTTTATTCCTGAGTTCAAGCTAGAGGGACTGCTGGGTATCCTAAAATATAAACACAAATAGTATATATACATACTTATTTACATACAAACATACAATTGGCCAGATGAACAAAAAAAAATCTGATAATGCTACTTTATCAGCTTTACAGCTGGCGACATTTTTCTGTTGATTATTTCTGAATCAAGAAACGCAAATTTGGCAACGCTAAAATATCTCACATAGGCATATTGATTTTGACAAATTTGTTGTTTCAGAAACCCTGAAAGTGTCAAAAATATTCAGATTTACTATTTTCTAAATAAAATGCTTGAACTAATTACGATTTCTCTGTGTTTGTAAAGTTACTTACTGTATTTTATAAAATTAGCTGGTGTAGGAAAAAAAACCAAAGCCCAACAGCTTTCATACTCCATGCCAACGCTTCATTTTCAATCAAGAATACAGTTAGATTGTGTGTTTCCCTGCTTGAATTTCAATCCACTATTTATAAAATTCATTAAAGTAATTTTTTATACTACATGCCTAAGTAAAATGTACCAAAAAATGGAGAATGTGTAAAGATGATATAGCTCCATACTTTGAGAGCCAAAGTTAACAAGTATTTGGATCCATACTGTAAATTCAGGCTAATGCATAAACAACAAAGCAGGAGAGCAAAGTTTGCGGGAACAGTGTTACCTCTATGTGCTTTTCAGAGATTTGTCATTGTCATACATATTCACATGCGATTTACTGCAATCATCTCACTACAGCCAATAAATGAACCTGACCATAAAGAAAAGACAGGTAAGAGCTTAAGCTGTGTGACTGAAAAGCTTGACAGACTGAAAAAACATATTTGACTTCCCTCACATTGCAGCATCACAAACAGAAGTCCAAAAAATTCACGCAATTTCGGTTCAAAATTGGCGAAAGGAAAAAAGAAAAAGGAAAAATATTAGGCAAAAGTTCATCCTGGATTAAGGAAGGCACAGTTACAACTCAGTCAACTGGAGAAGAACTGGACTTGGCCCCAGTCTGACCAGTCCAGTGGGAAAGACATTAAATACCATTATTTTTATGAACAGGTTTAAACTCCTCTGCCATACACAACAAGTCATTTCATCTCTCCATATCTCATTTTTAAAATTGGATTTATTTAAGGAAAAATATACTGAAAATACTCAAGTAAGAAGCTGCCCAGACACCTGAGGCTCTCCTGTTTGTATCATGGGAGACACTGTACAACAGTCATACCTTGCATGGACACCCAGTTTAGAGACACCTGGGCTTCAAGAGGCAGCGCAAGCGTATCTTGGAAATATTTGTGGAAGAAAAATGTAGGACTTGTTTAACTCTCTGACATTTTAGTTTTGGATCCTGCCTCATAATGCTGCCAGTGAACTGCCTGTAATCAGAGGAGACTAATTAAGATTGCTTGGGAAGTACTAAGTGCAAGTCCTGCCCTACCTTGCTGAGCTGCAAAGAAAAGACAAAGCTACCTAATTTACTCTTTTGGCCTAACGGTAAATTTTTTATAATTATCTTTAGGAACATTAAGTTTTTCTTATTATCAGTTTTCACAACCACCTTTTATTTTTCTGGGTGTTCAAATTTTCATTGCAGTTACCTCTTTCTATTGGCAAGGGCATAGTTTTTAAACACACCTCAGAGGAAATATAGCACTCAAAAGTTGATTATAGCAACTGCTATGGGCAACTCTTCTCCAACATATTCTGTAGGCTCATCAATCAAATCTGAGACTAGAGTAATATCATGTTTAACCTTTCCTTTTCATTTTTTGCCATTCAGGCAATGTTGTTTGCAGGAAAACTCGGGTGTCATTTCAATAGGGGCTGTCAAGCTGGGAAGCAGGCAGATTGCTGCCAAAATGTACATGCTGATGTTGCCTTCTTTCTTCTAGATCCCTCTTGAAAAGTTGCTAGGAGTTGCTAATGAAGTTGCTAAAGGCTCTCATTATGCATTGATACGCATGACAACAAAATTGGTCTCATGACAACTCAATGTCACAGCACATGAACATGCCATAAATATTTCCAGTACGCTGAATCAGAAAAAAGGATCTCAGGAGAAATACATTTCCAAAGACAAGAGGAAGTAATTCTAAAGTAATCCTCATTTAAGTTTCAAAAACAAGTACAATATTGTAAAAAGACACTGAAGAATGTAGCTACATCCATGAAAAACACAGGCTCATACATCTTCAACAGCAAAACAATCCTTATCATCTGTTAATAATCTGACAAGCTACATAACAAAAGTCAAACCGTTCATTTAGTTATGTGATGAATCCAATAACTTTTAGCTGAACTAAAATAAATCCATGAGAAAAAGCTTTAAATGCTGCCTCAAAAGTTTTTAGTACTTATATCACCTGGTTATTTAGTTAAAACTTAAAAATTTCCTACTATTTTCTTGCCTGCTACTGGGTTATCCCTTTTTTCATTTGGTTGGGTTTTTTTTGCATTTATCTCTTTAACTCTAAACAGATATCTAATATTCATAGAAGAGTTTGTGGCAAGTGTCCCTACACCTTTTAAAACTTAAATTACAATACTCTTATTCCACATGAGAATTCACTGTCAATGAGAAGCCAGGATTACAAATATATGTTTTTAATCAATGTTGTAACATTTGCTTTTCCTTCCCAATCAATGGAACTTTGCTAGTGTTATGCCCTGCTCGGTGTTTTGATTTCTGTCCTGTATTTTTCACCTAGGATTGTGAACCAGTTATTTCTAAAATATGAACAACATTTCCCACTGGGTACCGATAAAATGTACTGAGACATATTTTAATTGCCTATGAATATTCAAAACCTCATTATTGTTACTAGTTCATAATTATCGTATTCCCCTGACAAAAACATGCAGCACACAATAAAAAAGGCAATCCGTTAAAAATGTTGACATTCATGTTCAACAGTTTTCCAGGGTTTTTTTATTAACTAGTAGGCTCTTTATCTTGTCTATTAAAATAATTTCTGGAAGGCATTTTGTTCCAAATTTAGCACAGTGTATTCCTCTGTAAGAAGAGTTACAATAGTCTGTAGAGTCATTAGCAGTACTGTCTTGCATAGCATCTCTTACAGGTTATGCAATATCATAAAAACATGAAATTTCACTGTAAGGCAGAGTTTTTCCCCTGCAGCCAGGATCCATCCATTTAGAGTTCATTGTACCACTGGAGTTCAGATTCTGCAGATCTGTCACAAAGTATAAAATGATACAGTAAGAGAGAAAAAGGATTTACTAATGAGGCTGTATTTCAGGTCTCCTTGTTCATCTGGGATGCAGAGGATATGATCAAAGCCACTCTAACACCTGAGCTTCAACACATTTTTTCTCCTCACTACAAGAAGGACGTTGAGGTGCTGGAGCGTGTCCAGAGAAGGGCAGCGGAGCTGGTGAGGGGTCTGGAGCACAAGTCTGATGGGGAGCGGCTGAGGGAACTGGGGGTGTTCAGTCTGGAGAAGAGGAGGCTGAGGGGAGCCCTCATCGCTCTCTACAACCACCTGAAAGGGGGTTGTGGTGAGGTGGGGGTTGGTCTCTTCTCCCAGGTAACTAGCAATATGATGAGAGGAAACGGCCTCCAGTTGCACTGGGGGGGCTTAGACTAGGTGTTAGGAAAAAATTCTTTACTGAGAGAGTGGTCAAGCATTGGGACTGCTGCCCAGGGAGGTGGTGGAGTCACCATCACTGGATATGTTCAAAAAACATGTAGACGTGGCACTTTAAGACACGGTTTAGTGGGCATGGTGATGTTGGGCTGGTGGTTGGATTTGATGATCTTAAAGGTCTTTTCCTTAATGATTCTGTGATTCTGTGACATGGGCTTTAACTATTGTCAGTGTGTTGGTCAAGGCCAGGCTTGCCACCTGTATCTGAAGCAGTTCATTCCTCCTCTTCAGGCATGCTGCAGTTCACAAGCAGGAGTGGAGGAAACAACCGATCTTCTGTGGTAAATTTGGAAAATGAGGATCAAGTCTCATATTTGAGAACTGCATCCAGGATACCTTGGATATCTTTGCACATTACGCTGCAGCATGGCTAGCCAAGGAGCTTTTGTAGTCTGTGCTTTTTTGGTTGCATTTACTTAGGTCAGGCAACTGAAGATGGAGCTGCTAAAGCATGGAGCTGTGCAGACATTTAACAAAATTTGGAAGACTAACGTTGCAGGCAATTCTCTGTGGTTGCTTCTAAATCTATGAAAGTTTCAAATACGCTATTGTATTGAAAACAAAGCTTTAGAACTCCAGAATTTTGCGCTGTAAAGCAATTTGGTCTCCTGGGATAGCAGTCAAAGAAAATATACAGGACTTCTTAGCAGTCCGCAGGATGCAACGGGAGCTGCAGGTACGTACCACATTTCTGAGGTAAAGATACAGAGCATTATTACTGTTCAGTGCATCGAGCAGAGATTTCACTGAAGCCTGATAATGGTTTTACCTACAGTTCAGGAGTTAGGATTTCTAGAAAAGGTTCATCTGGTTTCTTATGCACAGAAAGTGCATAGAGACACATTTTCTAGTTGTCGTCTCCAGAGAAGTGTATCATAGCCCAGTTACCTGAACCATCTGGGCAGATACCCCAGATCAGAACACCCCTGTAAAGGATGAGCAATGACAGCACCGTGCTATCTCATCGTCAAATCCACCCTACCCTCTTTTTATACTTTACCTTGACAAAGTCTTATCTATTCTATAAGCCAAAAATACACTCATTCTTTCTTTTATGGCCCCTATTTGTGGTGTCTGTACAAACAGATTGCTTGGCGTCACCTAAAGAGACAAGGAACAAAAAACATAAAAGGATAAAGCAAAAAATAGAGAAGAAACTTAAAGCCAAACGCAGAGAAGGATGCACTTTGTGGAGAGGACCAATGGTATTTCATTCTGACAGTGAGCTTGGTCATAATAAGGATTTGACTGACACAGCAGTTGATATGCGACCCATTTGCTTCTAAATTATCCTGTCAGCTGCAGCTCTACACAAACACAAAGACATCTTTCAGCCGCTTCTCAAAAGCCATTACTTCTCCAAAGAAATTAGCAGAGGGCAGGAACGCATCAGCCGCAGCACAAAGAGCAGTCAAAGCACCTGGAAGGATGACTTTCCCAGGGGTTTCAAATTTGTTGACTGACACTATGCCCAGTAGGCAAAATGTACATCAGCTAATTATAGCCTGGAACTACAATACAGGGGATTCACTGCTGCTTAAATATGAAAAGGAAGCAGCAGGCCTGTTGTTGTAGATGTTTAGGACATCCTGGATTTGTGTTTCAACACGATTATTGCAAAACCCGTATGTACCAGTAAGTGCAATGGTGCTATCGCACAGATACAGGTTGATGACAGCCACTGAATGCAGATATTGATGCTGCAAAAATAACACAGTACTCTCCATAAAATAAAAACGTGAACTCTGGGGACTGCCTATGCACCATCAGGGCTGTCGGGTATTCTACACCAGCTCCTTCACGTCTCTGCAGGGATTGCTGCCCTGAAGTCACCACTGTCGCTCCTGGAAATGCTACCTCAGACCCTGTCTTCCTTTTCCAAAAGTCTCACCTCAGTCTTCCAGGATAGAGATATCACAGCGCTTTCAGTCAGAGATACGGGGTGGAAGAAGGCAGGGTCGTGGGAACATGAACATTTTCAGAGAAGTGAATGTTTATACAGCGTCTTGTATTTTGGAAGACAGTCAGATTCCTACATGTCCTCAGTTTTGAAGAGTATGTTGAAAAAGCTTGTTACCATGAACACACCTACTAAAAACCTGTCTTTTTTTTTTCTAAAACTGAGATATTCTTCTACATTAGTTATGTGTTGAGGTAAACCTTTGTGTCCACACCCTTTTGATCATATCATCACTCTCCTTACTCTTAGATAAATATGTGTAGAGATTCTTTTTCTTGGAATGAACACTCAGAGAAAAGTAGGATTGGTTGGTTGGTTTTTTTTTTAATATATTTTCCAACAGAAAAAGATGGTAAAAAGGAAAAACAATTAAAAAAACCGACAGCGTTGGATACATTTTACTTTACATATAAAGCAACTTAGATGCGCCTGCTGAAAACTTTAGTTAAAAAAAACAAACTTTCCATTGAAAATGTTTTGCGTTAGCCTTTCAAAAGGTTAACTTGTCAGAAAGAACTTTTCAGTTAAGGTTTTCAGAGAAGCTGAAGTCAGCATTAGATTTACTCCAGGCTAGCAACGAGCCAGTAGCCAGGGCAAAGGAAGAACTGAAAGCATTTTTTGCCCAGTGAAAAACAAAGGTATATCAAGCTAATTTTTGAACAGAAGTCTCCAACTTTTCCTTAAGTTCTCATTGGAAAATAAATCTTTGGTTATGGAATGAGGGTGTCCATGTGTGCGTTATACAGAGAGAAGACAAGATGACTATTAGAAAAGCTGTCAGATAGAGATTAAATCAGGTTTTATATAGTGACTGAGTGGAGAAGCAACTGTTAACTATTTGGACAAGGAGTTACAGCTCACAGCTGGGAGCTATGGACCAGTGTCTCTTCTTGTAGCTGGATTTTCAAAAGAACTAACTACACTCATCTTTCCGCATTCTAAGATACAAACACTTTTGATGCCAAATGTGATAAGGGTTAAAAAAAACCAAAAACAAACCATACAAAAAACCACCCAAGAACAACAACAAACAACACCCAAAAAACCCAAAACAAAACCAACTGGATTTGGGAAAAATAACAAAATACCCAACTCAGTAACGCATCCTTTGTTTAAGCCAGACATGTCTGTCTTTTCTCCTAATAACCCCAGTTACTATATGCGGCTACAAAAGTGCATATCTTGGGAGTGAATTGTTATGCAATATTACAAAAGATTTCCATGGTTTCTCTAAAAGGATGCTCCGAATATGTACGGAACAAATAACACTTTACTTTAGGGAGAGTCAAAACAAGGGCAACTCCCTAATGCTGTGCCATAACAGCCACTCTCAAAGGCTGTCATTTCCCACATCATCTTATCTGAAATACTGGAATAATAAGCAACTCTGCCCTCATACCACTGTGCAGCAACTGCTGTGAAATGCAGGTTTTAATAGGAACCACTAACTTGAAGCCAGAGCTGTGTGAAGCCTTCTTTTCCACCTCATGTTTTAGTAAAAACTAGAGTTATAACTCCCTCAACCCAGCTGTGTAGATGTGGCTGCAACACTCTTCCACTCACCCCTCCTGAGCTGCATCAGACTCCTGCAGCCAAACACCGGAGGAGCACGTCAGGTGCCAGAAGAGATGGACTCTGACTGAGGAATGTATAAAATAACGCAGAAAAAAAACCTAAACGAGCCTCTGGCACTGTACAAGGGCAAGTAAAACAGACCTTCAGCTACTAAAGTAGTCCAGAAGCTATATTGTTCTTGAACTGCTTCCAAAATGTGAAAGCACAGTAATGCAGTAAAACATATTCTCAACCATACAATTCTCGTACCTCCATAATAAATGTATACATATACATACATTTTACCCTGAGACATATAGCTTGATGGGCATTTTTGAGGGCAATTTCTCTTGAAAGCAGGGGAAATAATGGTCATGGTTCATTTTTATCTAAGAGCTATTAATTCTGTAATAAAGACATTATAACCCAGTCCTGGGCCAAAGCTGAAATGTCAGGTTTTTTCCTGTAGCACTTAAACAATTGCTAGGGACAAAAAATTAAGAATACCAGTGTTTGAAGATGGGGGATTCCAGGTCATTCTTAGCAGTATCCGAACATATTGCTGAATAAAATCATTGCTTCTGTTTGAACACTTCCAACATCAGAGGTAAAATTGGAATGAGAAAACAGATAACCTTAGTACTGAACTGTGAAAAAAACTTTATTTGAGCTCCCAGACAAATAGATGGTTTCCTAAAAACGCTTTCATTTTGTCTTCAGATTTTATTTTCAAAAAGTGTGATATTTATAACGTCTTGATTATTACGTTGGCAAGTTTCTATTACTTCTCTTAAATAAATAAGAGTATTGTACCTCTGAGGACCTATGCATGCTTGCTTACCCATAACACATACTGCAGCAACACAAGGTGCAAAATAATTGCAGCACAATGTACAAAATAACTTAAGGCGCATCAAAGCGTATACTATTAAAAGAAAATACTACTGGGGGCAGACCATGGCAATCACTCAATAAAAGGATCTAGCTCTGCAACATACGAAACAGAATAAACTATGTATAGTATTCTGCTGCAGAACTTGGAATTTCAGTTGCAAAACGGGAGGTAGGAGTAATGAGTAGAAATGGTATTTCTATTCCACTGAAAACGAACTGTTCCAAAATGAAATTAAGTTCAGAATTTGGGAATGCTAGATATGGTTAAAGTAATATTTCTAGGAATCAAATTAGGATGCATAAGTGCAAGCAGTTTTCCCTGTAGTCTGGGTTTAGACATAAATTAGACTGTGGTCATTATTTCCAGTCCAATAAGGTGGATCAAATGATGCTAGAATAATAAATTGTCTAATGAAAAAGGATGCAGAGTCAGACAATGAGCCATATTTAGCACTGATAAACTAGAGGATGGTACCAGTGAAGCATGAATTAACACCTGAGGCATTCTATTTAAGAGAAAATTGAAAATTAGAATCTTTGTATTGTTAAAAACCAATGGTCAAGCAAGTGAAAACAGAAATACAAAGAAGCAGATGTGGCAAAAGGAACAAGAAAGCCCCTGTGTTTTAGGCAGAACTAAAATACTAATTTATTGCATCATTTCAGCTGAGTTATACTAAAGAAGAGTAAGGCAAATGTCTCATATTTCCTGAAGGAAAACGAAGAGCAAAACTCAGAGAGCAGTTTTCCCTAAAAAGATTTCTGGGAGGCAGCAATCACAGTAGAGGATGAGGCACTGCTGAGCTCCTCTTCTAGACTCAGTAACATTCAAAGGGAATTTGAAATTATAAAGTATGAGAGAGTTTAAAAATCAAGAGGCAGAATGTTTCATAGGTTACTTATCAGAACTTGAAAATAATTCACTTTTGTTTTTAAACATGGGTAGGAAAAGACGACAAACTACTTCTAAGAGGCAACGCAATGGTATGGTTAGTAAGAACTCGGATACTGAGCAAAACTCCCTGTAAAGAAATTATGGGACATTTGCTTAAGTGTTGCACAACTTAGAAGTCCTTTGTGGTCCTTGTTGGGTTTCTTTTTCACAAGATTAGAATGAAGTTTTAGAGTCATTTTGCAGACGTGCAGAAAGTTGTCTTCCAGTTGATTCCTTAGGATTGAACTAAATCTAAAACCACTGTGAAACAGAATCTCTTTCTTCCGGAGACCATCAGATGACTATTCCAGTCAGACATTTGTGTTTACAATTATTTTATCTATGTACAATTTTCTCGCATCTCAGCACCTTTATTTAAAGAGGTTCCTGCCAATATTCACCCAACCACCGGTACCACACTACCTGCCCTCTCTAGAAGCCATTTCTGAGATGGTACAAATGTAACGACACTTGCAGTGACAATTACATTCTCTGTTATTTAGCTGCTAACTTTCTCTTTTATAAGGCAATAAATCTCATTAAATGCTCCTTCAGCAATCAATTGATTCATTAACTGGTAATAAATGCTTTTTAAATGTAGATTAAATACCAATCTAAACCACCTATTTAAAAAGCTACCAATATTTTACATGTACCAATGTACGTGATTTGTATTTCTGGGCTATATGTAAGCCTAGCTTTAATATAAAAGTTTGTCACAGAAACACATTGAGGGTTTGCTGTCCACAGTGTCTTCATTATTGGTCTCAGAGACAAAAGAATGGATGGGTAAAGCCCCATTCCCCCTCCTAAGTGAAAAAAGATGAGAGGATGCTGGAAGTGAAGCACTCCGTACATTGAAAACTAGACTATAACCAAATTTTTCATGTTTGTTGCATGGGCTACTGCTTCCATTTATTAGAGTGCCAGTTTTAGGAGCTGCTATCACCTGCCCTGGGAGCGGGATCCTTTTATTTAAAGCCTGAATAGCAGCAGGAGCCTACAAAGCAAAGAATGCCTGCCACCCAACAGACCCTGCCTCCCCTGCAAACGTGGCAGCAGGGTTCATGGCAGCGGGCTTCGTACTGCTTTTTTTGGGTCCCACCCCACACACCCGCCCCCAGCCCCAACGAGCACGATGCAGAGGACAATTGTGCAGGAGGTGCTTCTGATCCTTCCCCACAAGACTCATAAAACAGCTTTAACTCATGTGAGAATCTGTCACGTGAGTGCTTCTGGCCAAAAAGACAAATGCAGCAGGGAGGCATGGTTGTATGGTGATATGTAGGGTGGCTATAAATAAAGACCAAGTAGCATATGTTAATATACTATCTGGATTTAACCTATAAGCATGAGAAACACTTACTTGATGCATGTCTTGGCATTGTCAAGATACTGGTCACCTAATACATCTAATAGAAACAACCTCCCAAAAAATAAAACCCACAAAAACAAGCAAGAAAATCCAACCAGTCTCAGTATAGAAAGTAAGAAAGAGTAAATGGAAGATGGATTCTAACTGCAGTCACACAAGTTTAGATTTGTCAGTTGTCCCTTTCTCTCCAGCTCCCAGGTATGGGTTATAAGATCAGGGCTCTGTTAAAACTGATCCTAGCGCTCACACACTGTAAAGTCTAACGTACTATCTTCATTTTTTGTGATGCTGATTTTATTAACATTCTCTTGTTTTATTTCAGCTTTTGCCTAAAGCCGAACTGAAATCTCTAGACCTTTCATAGGATTTTCCACCTTCTAAGAATGGAAATCTATGAAAAGATCAGACCTAAGGGACTTTTGTGCATTAATTTCTGTAATTCAGTGCCCATGGAGCCAACAGAAAACAAGGCCGATGAACCATAAATGTCAAGTATTGCAGCTCAACTGTGTCCCAACACAAAGGATCCACACAATTCCTGGCCTGAGATAAGCAGTTATCAAAGGTTAATCAATTAGTGTAAGCATTTTAAAAGCTTCGAAAGACTTGAATTAGAACTGTCGAAATGAGTCATATAGGATTTATATGAATAATTTCTTCCCCACTAGTGATCTCCTCAATTTTTTGACAACAATGTTTTCATGCTACTTAGCCACTGCTTAGATTTTCAAACAGTACACACTGAGTGAATTATTTACATCCTTTTCAGCAGCTAGTGAATAATTTTGTTTTGAATAATTGCTTGCATGAATTAGCCTGCTTGGTTTTGAATGAAGGTTCTTCATGGTCAGTGCCTGAAGAGGACCTCTTCAGCCGTTTCAGGGGCACTCACTGGGACAATGACACCACCTTTATATAACGAATACAGATAATTATCTGCCTTGGAGGCATGCGATTTAATAATTTTCTTTAAACAGATTACTGACTCATCTGCCCTGACATTGCAAAAACCCAACCAAACTGGTGATGCAGAAAAAAAGACCAAAAAACCCCCCCAAAAGCCACCCACAAAAACAAAAACCACAAGAAAGGCACCTGATGTGTCACTCCCTGAATGAAGTGTCGGCTTCAGCAGCAGCACTGCTGAATCATTTCCTGCCTTTAAAGGCAAAGGCAGATGAGGAACGCGTGAGTGGGAGAATTGTGTTTTTCTGTTGTCACTTTCAAGTACAAAAATAACATCTATAGAAGAAATCTGTAGGCCACTGCTTAATACGGACCCGTTGTGTCTATGAATATACAGGAAATAATTGATTCAGCACAAAAAGGAAAAAGAAAATAGTCACAGGGCTTCCTAATCCATTTGTTGTTTCTCCCCAGCAGCTCAGAAGCGGGCGCAGAGCATTGCTACACAACACTGATGCAGATAAGCGCCGGCGGATTCCCAGTTCATAAATTATCTGAATTAGTCTGGACAGTTTTAGCACATCTGGAGCGTTTAGAATTTACCCTGGAACTTACACGTTTACACCCAGACCATGTTAGTGTGTTTATCAGGTACACCTAACATGTACTCTAGTACAGTGTTTAAAGGTGAACTTAAAAAAAAAACCACACAAAACAACAAAACCGAAACAAGGACTATCCATTTAAAACAATAGAAAGTGAATTTTACATTCACTATTAGCACAACATCGCTTCTCTGTTATTCTAATGCTTATCAATAAAGTTAGATATGTTAAAACGGCTTTAGAATATGGAGGCTGGCAGTGTCCCCTGGATACACATCCTTTAAAATAAGGTTAATACCACTGGCAGCAGCAGATGGAAGCAGCAGCAGCTCTTGGAGCTTCATGGCTTTATTTGTCTGGTTTTCCTTTCCAGCTGCTCTGTACCTCATGTGTGGCGTCATGCATAGACCTGTCTTTCCTCACACATATTATAAAGAAAGAAATAGGAATCCATGACTACCCAACTCATAACTAATAGTGACTTCACATTGCATTAAAAAAAATAATTAAAAAGAAATAAAACAAAGCAGCATCCTCCCCGTACCGGTGGGAGTTCCGTGCTCCAGCGGCTCCTCTCCCTGGTTGGCCCCTTACACGTTGAAAGCAAAACATTAACCGCAGTGACTGTCGTTGACACAAGGACTTGAGCTGCTGTGGTTTTCCGTGGGGGTACACTGGCCACAGCCTGCGACCCTCAAGGGGCAAGACCAAAGCACGCTGAGTTCCTCACAGGAGGACAGGAACTCTAACTAGGTAAGATGAAATCCCAGAAGACCCTCTAAGCCTACGCAGGGAGAAAGCCAGGATTGAAGGTTGCAAGGGAATAAGAAGGAGGTATAAATATTGGTATATTTGAGAATATCATTAATTTCACAAAGGAGTTGTTCGTCTAAACTATCACTATTATCTCTGTTGTTGTTATTTCACCTTTTCTACCACTACTGCAGCGTCTGACATACAAGAGATTCCATGACATTCAGAGACATTTCTAGCCCAGTCCCATCTACCTTTCCCCCTCTCCAGAATCAAGATAATTCAGGGGATAGCGACTACTCTGGTCGATTTTCACTACCTACTTTGTAGGCCCTTAAGTGTTAGGGTATAACAAAAATTGCAGATAACGGTCAGATAAATTACAGAAACATGACATTGTATTTATTACTCTAATTATATTGTTTTCAAGACTTAAGTGGCTATTAGAATTAAACATCATTTTTGTACTTACAGGAGAAAATTGTTGATATTAATCAAACAACAAGAGAATGATTTTGTGAAATGGATTAAATTATCATCCTTAACTTTGAATTAGCTTTGCTCTTCACTATGATCGCACTGCTCTAGTTGTTTCTGTATGCAGATGTTTTTACATTCACCCATAGCTTGAGTGCATATTCTAATCATTTTGCCATTGTCAGTTTAATACATACTATATTGCTCAGTATATTAGTTTCTTACATCATCCGTGTTTTTCTCCATTTCAATTATTTTGCTAACATCACATAATCAGTTTCTAGTCTGGAGACCAAAGACATTACATTCCATCCTGGACAAATTATCCAAAACAAAATAACCCAAGAAGGAGTTGCAGACTCCAAGAGCTGCAAATGTTTGTCACGAAACTTGCACTTATCAGCACATTATTTTGTTTAGCTTTTCTGGAGTAAATTTCTTTGCAAAAGCTGATGAATGTTTTTGCCATTATTCATATAAAGGAACTAGCTTTATTTGTCAAGATAAATTTCTGTTGATCTCTGCTGAAGGACTAAAGAGGGAGCTATTGACTAAGAATGGCTTGAATATGTCAGTGAGCATAAAGATATTCTCAGAAACCCTTTTTATCTGTTAACACAGTCTGCAATATTATTGATGCACAGTGAAATATGTAATGATCCCCTGGTTCTATTAGATGTAGACTGGCATTCATTGAGACGGGTGCTTTACTTTATTTGCAAAGATTGTTGGTAAAGCCATGTTCAAACAGGTCAAAATGTAATTATATTCTTATGATTGGTTTAAGCTATTCAGTATATCAGTTGTGTTGAACACAACAGAGATAGTGACGAATGTAATTTGTGCAAATGCTTAAGTAAAATAAAAGTGCTTCCTAAACTTTAAGGCATACTTAAAACACATACTTTGAGAAGACAATACTCCTCTTAGCATTTACTAAGCAACAACAAATCCTAAAACAGTTTGTTGCACTTCAGACTTGTACAGGTTTTGATATGCAGCGTGGAAGGATCTGGCTGTTGCTGGTTTAGGATTCATCAGTATCTGTAGCATCTGTGAAGTGTTTTCGATATGGCTCATCGTCAGGCGAGGCTTATTTGGGAGAATTTTACATGCTGCGGAGCGGTAAGATGCGGTGACAGTAAACAGCAAGCAGCTATGGAACTGCTGATATCACTGCACAGGGTCATACCTGGGATAGTTTTTCCTCTTCTTCCTAAACTCCATATTCCAGGAAAAACTGGAACTCGTTGCATTTGCCAGTTTAACAGCTGATCTTCCCAACAGGATTGCTGTTGCATCTTATTGACATCCACAACACTTACCAGACGTTTCCTCTGCTAGGATTTTACTAACTGCTCATAGGAAATCTTTCAATTTGTGGGGTTTGTTCTTTCTCCCGTTTCAGAAATATGTTGTAAAATAAGTAAGTATCGTGCATGTATTATGTACAAGCACTAGGTATCCTTTGGATTAATACCTTTACAGTAGAAAGCAACTATCTTTGGAGTCTTTGATTAAAGTGTAATAAATGATCGCCCATGTCATCCAATTCACTGGTCTTTGTTCTAACATTTCCTCTTAATGTGGATTCCTTCTGCTGAACACCTGAAATGAAGTATGTCCCCTTTCTCCGCTGGAGACCTGCATCGGGGGCTCGGGCTGGCTGCGCGAGGGCTCCGTTAGCGGCGCGTTCGGGGCAGGCAGGGGAGAGCGGAGGCAGAGGGTGAGCCGACGACCCTTCATCGGTTGCGGCAGCAAAGGACACGGAGCGTGGGACTGGGCCAGGAGCATCCTTCAGCGCAACTGGGCACGGCGCGGGAAAGCGCAGCCGGGCAGCGCCGCCCCAGGAGATGGAGCGAGAGCAGCGGGGGAAAGCTTGCCAGTCCGCACCCAGCTACTTCGGGGAAGAGTCGTGCTTTTGATAATTTGCTTTAAGCAGCAGCACTCATTGGAAAGGAGCGCAGGGAACGGCGGTGTTTTATGGGAGTGTAGTTTTGCAACAGATGACGACAAAGCATTTCTTATTGCTTATAGAAATCTGTGTGAAAACTGGCAAATCTTAAGATCTTTCCCTCCCCACCCCAAAAAGGGATTTCTCTATAGCTGGGTGGGGTTGTGGATTTTAATAAAAATTTTCAAAACCAATTAATTTATGTTTACAGTTGTTCAGCAAAGTTATTTTGTCCATACCATATACAATTTTTAAACACCACATTTATCACAGGACTAGAAGAAAGATACCATAAAATTCACAGCTAAGTATATAACTCTTGATACAGGCCCCCTTTCCGGGAAAAACGCTGTACTGTTGGTTTAAGACATGACTCCAGAAGTCTTGTGTGACCACCAGAGGGTGTTCATACTGTTCCATAAACATACTGACACTACTGGGAGTGATTTGGGAAAGCTAATTAAATTGAAAAACTAATTTAAAAAATAAATAATTTAAAAAAATAATCAAAGAGAAAAGAGTACCCCTTCCCTTATATAAGGAAATTACATTTCAGAAGAAAAAAAAAGAAAAATCAGAGAAAACAATTACACTTTCAGTTCTGCAGCTGTGATTATGAAGTTCCCTACTGATTTATGGGAGAATTTCTTTGAATATGAAACATGTATTTATCTGAAATTTCTTGCAAGTTTACACTGTGGTCCGATCCTATCTGCTGCTTATCATTCCAGGCCTTACCTTTTGCTATATATGCTGGTATAAACATACTGGTTTCAACAGAACTTAGAACACTTCTGAGCTTCTGGATTTATCCTTGGCTGGTCGGTCCCCAACAGCCTTTAATGTACTTGCTTTATGTAGGAGACCCAGCGGGTTCAAAGGCAAACTCTTCGAACACAGAGTTCATGTGTTTCCCATGGCTGAAGACGTGGGAGGGTGGAAGCAGGGGATGTGGAAAAGCAGATAACCACGTGGGGAATGTTGGGTGGGAGCAAACTCCTACTTCTCCTACAGCAACAGCAAAATCTATTTTCTTCCAGTGGGTGCAGGAGTCATGTGTTACCATATCTTTAAGAGAGAGGACACAGAAGAATATAGGAACAGAGTTCTGTTAGAAAATTATGCCTTAAAGAGTAAGTAACCCAGATGATCCAAACTAAAAACCAATTAAAATCTTTATACCACAGTACACTTTCATGTATTATGTATATGCCGTATATTTAACTGAAAAGCTATTGCAGAAATAGTTTTAAAAGTTTAAGAAATATAACCAGTATGAACAACTCACACACAGCTTTATGGGTGTATTAATAAAAGATAATTCCTTTATACACAGAAAGATCAAGCCTTCTGAAAATTTATATTAAAGAAACTAGAATTAAGATATGGGAATTTCCTGGAGTATCTCAAGGGGAGAAGTTTTCTGATTCAATATCTCCTCTCCCTCTTTTTTTTTTCTTTTTTTTTTGTCTGTTTTTGAGCTCCCTTTCCCAGTGTTAATGATCTTTAAATATTCACTAACTCTTAAACCACCAATAAAAAGATCATTTCATCTTCTGACTCTTTTTGTAGTTTGTAAATCAGTGTTAGATTGGAAAATGATTATGGAAAATAAATAACTCATTTGTCATACTGACAAGACAGACGCAGTCACAAAAGGTAGAACAGAAGGAGTACTACGGTTCAAGATGGAATTTAAGGTGTTATCTACAATTTCTCTAGTCCCCAAAAGCTAATCCTTACCAAAGAAACTTAACAATATTTTTTCTTTGATTAAACAGATTCACGATTCCTTTTTAAGTATAGGTCCACATAACAGTTTCTTTTAAATCCAGTGATTCTATTTTGCAATGATTATCTGTTTCCATAATCATTTTCACTTAGAATCAATCAAAAATTGTGATAAAATTAGGAATGTTCTTTTATTCTCTTTTACCCGTTGCCTGGCATGGATCTGCAGGAATGTTTTCCTTTATCATTACAGTCTTAGGTATGGGAGTTTCTTGTTTAGTTTTAGACTACAATCATTTTACAGACCATCTCTGATATCTGGTCAGCTCTCAGCTCTGCAAATATTGACAGAGACTATATTTTTTCAATAGAAAGGGTGGTGGAGAGCATGAAATCCTTCTGAAGCCATAAAGCCATTTTCAAGCCTTCACAAGAAAGTGTTTCTGTGTCCCGAGTCTAACTTATTCTACCGTACAGGTAAATGTTTAAAAAAAAAAACACACACAACTCCAAACTACAGTACAGCTCCTCTCCTTGCTCTTGTCCCTAAAGCACTGCTAGCAGAGTCATCGTGGTGCAGAATAACCCGTGGTCTCGATGTTTGCCTCTTATGATCTCATGGCCCAGAGGGTTCTTCTGCATTTTTTTGGTTCTCCCTTCCAGCCACAGAAGTCATGAAATATTAGACCTGGCACATAACTCACAATCACACCACTGTCAGTGCTCAGAGTTGGGGGCTGTACAATTTCAAATTTTCTATTTGACAGTGAAAGAAGGAAATACTGTAAGCCTTGAAAAATAATATATCAGAGCTGACTGAAACTTTCCGGAGATTTGAAATGATAGAGATGGCTGAGGCAGTGGGTGAACTGTCAGTGCGTGGAATGCCACTCCAAACTCAGAAGACAGCCATAATGCATCAGAATATTACTTATCTCTAGCTACATATATATCCTGCTATGGTCGTACATGTTTGTATTAAACATTGGTGTGCACTTGCCGGCTTACTGAAAATATAGGTTCCCTTAGTCCCAAAGTCTATGTTCTTAATAGAAATCTTTAAGAGGTTTGGGTAATGAATTTCTAATAAATTATTAGTTTCAGCCCTAAATGACTTACGGTTTTCTAATAGCAGCCTTTCTTTTAAATCTTAGTCAAAATATGTTTTGCTAAACTATCAAAATACATTAGGAAAGAATTTGCATGGGAATAGGTCAAAGTTATGCCTCATTGTTTGAGACTTGAATCATAATTGTGGCAACGGGATGGTAACATACTGCTACTCTATTTCATGACACAGATGCCGACCACATAAAAAAAAAATCAATGCGAGCAATGACTCATTTCTGAATTGCCAGTTCGATTCAGAAATCACTGATTAGTTCTTCTACAACAAGGTATTATGAACTATTAGTAGACAATGTTTCTGACAGGTTTACCAGGCTTCAAGAAAGCTTATATCACATGGTATTACTGTTCTGTAAAAAGCTCACCATTTTTTCATTTTCCCCTAGTATTCCAAGACTATTGGAATTACGCCTCCTTCTGCACTCATTACGCCTCTTTCCATTGCTGACATGTTTTGAAGACGTTAAAGCCAACTCTAGGGAGCAGAAGGGAGGCTGGCTTTGCACTGCCACAAAACCCAGCATTTGTATCAGACTGATCTCAGAGGGTCTAAAGCCTCAAGTACTGTTCATCCTTCCAGGACACTAACACACAGGGGTATGAGCAGAAGAGATTTTGGTGAATGAATAAATAGCAGCTTTAATCATACAGTCACATGGGAAGCGTGTCAAAGTACTGCTTTTTATGATGTTTTAATGAGATGGAATGTGGAACAGTGCGGAGGCATGAAAATATTTGTGCCAGGAGCATTTCAGTAAACTATAGCTAATTACAGATTACAATAGATAGATATATATGTGAATGAGCTGCTAAGCTGAATGTTGCCTTGGTGGCTTTTCCCGTTTCCGTTGAAAGCTTGAGCATTCCTCAGATACAGAATAACCTGCAGAGTAGAAATACAAATCTGGAAAATGTGAAGCCCATGCATCCTGCACGGACCACGCTTCGGTTGGTTGGCGTCCGCTGGACCTTCCCACACGGCAATAAATGCCACAGAAATATCTCTTCTTCATCCAGTGACTGCAGAGCACGCTAATAAACACAGGCAAGAAAACTGCCCTGCTGCAACTGCACTTAGCTATCAACATTGGTGTCAGCATCTGCGCACCCTGGGAACAACCCTCTCTGCTTCAGGACAAATATTTCCTCAACTACAATGATAAAAAGATCTAACAAAATATTTTAAGTTACAAAACATCAAAATAAATTAAATGTTATTAATATCACAGAATCACAGAATCACTAGGTTGGAAAGGACCTTCAAGATCATCAAGTCCAACCATTAATCCAGTGCCACCATGTCCCCTAAACCATGTCCTGAAGCGCCACATCCACACGTTTCTTGAACACTTCATATTTCATAAAAAAACCACTTTATTTCATAAAACAAAATTTAAGTAGTTAATGTATGTAGGAATTAATGCAGTGAACTTTCCACGTGCTAAAACTACCATAAGATTTTACCACGGCCAGGAAGAGGAACACAAGTCTCTTGGACAAGGAAGGACATACAGTACAACCTCAGCTTTGTACCCACTGACAGGATACTCTGTCCTAAGAAAGCTCCTGCCAGAGATGATGACCTGTTGCTGGATCTGGGAGACCCGGACAACACTTGGAGCGAGCTGGTTTATCATCCTGCATATGCTGGAAGACACGGTTGTTCTTTTCAGCGCCACCAGAATTGCGCAGTGAGTAGAACACAAGCTTTTATGAGACTGAAGTTGGGAACTGTCTCAAAGAAGTCACACGAGTGACTGCACTACCCACATGAGAGCCCGTGTATTCCTCTGGGCTCTGCATTAAGAGCAGCTCGAATGTAGTTCCGCACTTCTGTTTCCTGTAGGGGCTGTATAGCATGGCCCCAAAAACCTGCATGTAAACACAGTCTCCTGCGTTTACCTGTACAGTTACATGTATTCTGTCATGGGAGTGCTTTAGGAAATTTTAATTCACTGAAATTAAAACTGGCAAAAGTAACTGATGAATTGCCGGTTTCACAGACACAAAGATTGCTAAAATGTCTCATCTTGCAATACAAATGGAGACATCTGGTCATCAGATGTTCATATATTTTCATAATTTTTTGCTGATAAATACATGAGTGAATGGCTGTTACCAGCTGTTATTTTTTTAGCGTTGTTGCACAATTTTTCTCTAAACAGGTGATAGAGTATCATCTCAAGACTAAAAACAGCAATTTCTTTTTTTTTCCCAGAGAAATACTATTTTAGCAAAAATGCATTTCCAGCTAAATAAAACTGCGTATTTATGGGTTGAACATACTAAGTATAGTTTCACTCAAGAAGGGCAGGGGGGGAAGGCAGAGAAAGAAGTTCTTTATTTTGGATAGAGTGAATCGTTTCAGCTTATTTTTAGGTGTTAATGAATTTGAAAATTTTCTATGTTAAACCAAAAAAAACACATTTTTGTTTAATCCAGTATGAAATATTCTTGTTCAAATTTCTGATATTCTTAGGAGAAGGAACAGAACTGATATGCATTTTGGAGAGAGAGGGGAGGCTGAAATTGTTCAATGAACCATTCAGGGCAAGATAATGTTCAAGCACCCTTTGGATATGGAACATCACATGAATAAACAGATTATGCCTGCTCCCCACAGAAGGAACCATTTGGCTAAAAACACAACCACACAGCCATCAAGATCCTTAATTACTATTTCCAGAAGTTTATTATGGTTGACTAGATTTGGCAAAAAGTTTCCAATCAAGCACAGAAGGACTGTGAAGAAAATCATCTAGGGAGAGCCTTATATGCCAAGTTCCAACCCAGAGCAGATTTTTATAGCTAAGTAGATCTAACTTACAAATAAATCTATTAAAGACAAAATTTATATTGGAAGCAGTGACAAGCTCATCAGCTATAACTGAGCTAGTGGTCACAGCCATCATAAGGTGATGACGTTAATTTAGAAAGGGGATATTGCCTCAAATCTAAAGTGTGATGAATGGTGTCTCTGTAATGCGGCATCTTATGATGCCACTGCTGGGCATATATACAGCTGCTGGCAAACGCATTTGTAGTGTTTCTTTGTTGCTATAAGATAAAATTTCAACTAATCAAAGGCAATAAAATAATGACAGTGCTATTCTACTCTACAGCATGACAGCTGCAGTAATGCTCACACATTAAATACTCTGAGCACTTCAGACCCCTTACTACTTTAACATCTATTAGGCAAAAACCTGGCATTCAGACCCCGCTCCCTCATCTTCTCCCCATTCCCTTATGGGGAGCATGCAGCCCACCTCATCTGTCCTTCTCCACCCATACCCACCCCTTCTTCACTTTGGACCAACATTAAGAAAACAGTTTTTCCGAGTATTCAGGTGACTCAATACATCTCGGTATTAGCCTTTCCTCTCCTTCAACACAAGAGTGTAGTTACCGCATTCTGCGTAACTGCCAAGGAGGACAAGGTTACCCGAAGCACGTAAATTCACCATGAATTCAGGCAAAATCATATTTTTACATGTCTCTTTCTTCTTCCTCTTACACATTAACTTCTTCCGATTCCCTAACCTGAACTTTCAGTATGCTGCTCTGCAATTAAACATCATTTAAGCATTAGTCCTCCTTCATACTGACCATCTTTCTAACTCTAGAAAAACTATAGGATCCATAAAAAGGCTGTAATTTGGGATCATTTTAAAATTCCAGAACCTTTCAACACTCAAACCTTAATCCAACATAGTTCTTATATCCCAGGGACCAACACCTTCAGTAAAAAATAAACATACCTGTACTGCCTTCCTTGTTCCCAGGCACCTCTGAGTCATTCAAGCACACCTGCACAACCATGAGTTCATGCCCAGGCTCTCCACAGGAGACACATCTTGCTCCTTCTACAAGCAAGTCGGATCCTCCCACGTCCATCCCTGGCAAACAGCGCCAACCCGGGCAGCACCAAGCTGGGCTCCCTGCGCCTGCGATGCGATGGAACTGCCAAACCCTATGCTGGTGGACATTTAAATGCAGGCTGGGAACTGAACTAGATACCAGAAACCTGCAACGCAATTTCCTGATTGTTGGGAAAAGCACACAAAAATAATTGCAGCGCTTCGCCGGCAACACCTGGAGCCTGGTGCAAGTGGAGGGAGCCAGACCAATGCCCAGGGCAGGAGCTGTGAGGAGCACTGGTGACTGCCAGGCTGACTTGGGCCGTGCTTCTCTTCCCTGGCTGCCGACAAAAACTATATAGACCAACCTCATTATTTAAATGCTGCAAGCATCCTCAAACCACTGGTTAATAACTGCTTAAACCCATAAAGATACCTATGATTTTATTTGTAGACGTTGTGCACAACGGCTCAAATACTAACATGATATAAAGGTCACTTTGTACCCTGACTTGAGATGAAACTAAAGCCTGGGATCTTCTGGCGCAGAGCTATTAAAGAGGGATCTATACAACTGTAAGCATTCTGTGTAAATGGAAATACTTACTAGGCCAGACACATGCAATTACGCTAGGCTAGCCAGCTGATAAAACAGCTAGTGCTGCACTTCATTCCCATCCAGCTTAGCTCCTCTACCACTTTCTGGAAATCATTCCTTTAGCCTTCTAACTTCCCGTGTAAATCTAGGTCCATGCGAGTCTGAGGACTGCTGTCATCGGCAGAGAACACAGAACTAAACTCTTGCCTCAGCTGACAATTTAACTCCACAATTCAAACTTAGATTTTGAGATTATTCTTCGAGACAACTGCCCCTTGGCAGAAAAAACATACGCAAGACTACGAAGGTACATATGTCCCTTGTGGATAGGGTTGAAAAACAGTTTAAATTTAGCTAGAAAATATTCATGTTATTACCTATCCTCATTAAGATTTGTTTGCGAAGTTCTCACTCAACCATTTATACAGCTTTTTTAAACATTAATATGCATATATTTCCTTTCACCCATTTAAGAATGTGATAAACAAGCTATGCTTCTCACTGATGAAGAACTGCACACTAGTTTGAAACACCAATTATTTGTAATTCATAAATCACTCTCAGCATAGCTCGTTCTCCCCTTCCAACCCCTTGCCCCCACCTCTGCTGTCAGTCAGAAGGCAGCCACCAGCTAGCAGTGTACTAAGTGGCACTTCGTGCTCATTCATGTGTTGGTCCGCAGGAGTTTTGAGAGCTGACTTTTGTTAAGTCAAAATAGCTTCTCCCAAGAAGATCTACCAGGATGTTAAACATGCAGATCAGCGTTCCCATTGAACATAATTGTTGAGTCCTTATTTAATAATTGACAATTTGAACACTAATATGTTCTCAAAGTATGTAGAAATTTTGTTTCCCAATTCTATTGCATTTGTTTAAAAGAATAGTGCTTCTTCATGTTTATGTTCATATATAAAAAGAGGAATGGAAACAAGACAAGGAATTGTGCATTTTTCTATCACAAAAGTAGTTACATCCGTGATACCATTGGGATGCATTTCACATTGAGTAGACTTAATTTTGAGTCTCTAGCCCCCAGAGCGCATGTATCGAATACAGTCTCTACATCACGTTACAAAGAATACTACCAGGATCCACATCACATTTCCAGTCCAGGTCCTCTACGCAGACCAGCCAGACACACAATGGCTCTAGTACACCTCCTCCTCCTTTCCTTCATATACCTAGTTAGCTTTATGGTTGAATTTTCCATGGCATAAACGCTGAGAATAACATCAACATACCCACAGAACGGCTTTGCTGCCAAGTATCTAACCCTACATCAAGACAAATTCAATCAGAAAAATCTTGAACTAAGTCACAAGTATCACTAACCTATACTTTTGGCTCCATGATCTCTTGGTGTTTATGTCAGACAAAGGAACATATTCCCGGTTCCTGAAGTTTACTTTAGTTTAGACAACATGAAATGTGTTCGGCTTCTACTGACTTTCTACTCAAAATAAGCAGTACGCTTACCTGCGGAGAACACAAAGCCAACTAATGTCCTCAGTTCACTTTCAATATGCCAAGCAGCAGTACACTGCTGCCATGGAGAGATCTTTCTACTCACAACCTCTGACACAGAACTAATCATTTCGCCCAGAGACAAAGATATGGCTTGGCTGGGAGCAAACAAATGCCCAGAAAACAAATTTTTATATAAGACAGATCTAAACCAAAACAGCTACAGCTGATCCAGACAAAATCCCGTAGAGTTCTTTATATGTGCACACTACAGCTTTTAACTGCTTTTAACATGTACTTTGATGGAAAAGCTTTCAGACCCATTTCTAAAGCAGATTTGTAATCATGGCAGCGGTGAAAACTGAATTACAATAAATCTGTCATTTGCAGATTGAACAACAAAATATGATGTATTTGGCCTCTTGGTGTATCTTTTTCCATCCTGGCTTCTTCCCCAACCCACTCATCATTCCAATACAGGGAAGAATTAACTTATTTCACATAAACATAAAGCAGACTGGCTCAATCAATGCTGCTTTGTGAAGTCTATCCCAAATTTGCGCATTTCCACAGGTCCTCACAGAGCAGGTTTTCTGAGTCATTATGCTTTTCCCACAACACATGCATAACTTCCAGTTACTAAGGTAATTAAATTCCTCTTTTTTGTTTTTTCTGAAAGAATACTAGTTAATTTGAGAAACAGATCGATCCTTCTTAGAAAAACACTTATATGGTATTTTAAGGACAATAAAGGTCAGGTAACTTACATACCTATTCCGCTGTTCATCCAGGCTGAGTGCACACACAGTACCTGCACGCACTACTCCCTCACTTATCGCTAAGGTTATGAAGTCCATTGGCTCCAGTAAGAACTATGAGATATGGTAGAGCCATGAAGTAGAACAGGAACCCAGACTCACAGACTAAAACTCTCCTGAAGTACCACAGAGCACTTCAGGATCAACTGTTAAGGAAATCCTAGATACTCCATGCACTTTTCTCAAAAAACCTCTATAACAGCTATGGTACAACTGAAGAAACACAAGGAATTGCAAGAATTTTAGCATTACCTGTAATATTTCTTAAAGAGAACTCTCAACTTTTAACATTTGTTTTAAGTATGTAAGGGTATGTTTTGAATACCAAAAAGAGTGTGGCCAAAACCCAACCATCTGAGTTCAAACAGCCAAAAAAGAAAAAAGAATATCCACCTACACCAAGGAGGAGGAAAACCTCACAGTTTTGTGAGCTTGATAACCGTACAGATTTAATGGGTGGCAGAGAAAAAGGTGCTAACAGGCCTTGAAAAAAAAATAATGCTACCACTAATATGTTTCCCTGTCTGTAGATATACCAGTGAGAATCTAAAGTAAGGATCAGTGCTATAAAGAAACCAAATGAGTGTATCACATCATCCTAATAGCAACAGATTCAATAAGAGCCAGTGAATATAGATTGACAATATCAATTTCATTCAGTGTAAATTAAAGTTTAAATATGATTCAGGCTGTATGTATTTTGCATGATACCTGCAGAACTAGAATGAAGAAAAATACTCAGCACGACAAATTAAAAAAAAAAAAATCCCCACAGAGAGTATACATCACTTTTTTTTTAAGCATTTTCTGAAATTTTCTCCAACCTACAAAATAAAAACCAAAAACATACAACCACCCAAAGCAGCATATGTACAGCTGAGACACTATTTTTCTTACCTATCCCTCCATTTATTCCGGCCAACCCATTAAATGCCCTTAAGAGGTTCCTGCACTGCTACTTCATCAGGACTTCAGCCACAGTGGCAGCCCTAACCTTACCCCCTGCTAGACAGGGAAACGATGAAATAGGTACGGATACATCACGACCACGTTTGTAAAGCACACATACCCCTTGTGTCATGCGCTCTTGAACATGCTCACCCCCTTCCATTGCCAGAGAAGTCACAGTTGTTGTAAAACGAAGAAGCTCTCATCCGATTCTTATCTGCTTTATGTCAGGGCCCTGAGGGCACTAATAGGGCTTAATTGCCCTGACCAGATTCACCTGGGACCTCCATCATCCCATTTGAGCTCAGGTCTGGGTCCCCAGTCTTGACCTGGGCTATACCGTAGGAGCACCCACCTGCAGCTCCATCACAGCTGTAGCTGTGCCTGGCCGTGGGCCGTGGGCCGTCCCCGCTTGACCTTTGTCACTGTGGACCTGCCTGCTGGTCACTGGACCTGGCCCCGACTCCAGTCCCTTCTGGTCTGCCTCATCACCGTGGTCCCGCTGAAGGATCAGGACTTTCGATTGCCCCCCGCTGCCGCCCCTGGGGCTGAGGGCCGTGGGGCTGGGCCCTGCCCTGCCGGCCGCGGCACCACGTGGGCTCAGCCTGCAGCTCCTGGTGCGTTCGGAGCAGCCAGCCCCGCTGCTCCCTGGCACTTCAGCTATAAATTTTCATTTGTTTTCAAGCTCCCAGAAATAAGAACAAACACAAACCTTGGAAGAGCTGTACAAAAAATGCATGTCTAGATGCACATCTCCTTTTCAAACCCTCCACCTGCCGTGGTAGCGTAATATATGGCCCTCACTGACTTCTCTGCTGTATCACCGTGTACAAGTAAATGAATTCTCTGCTAGTCTTATGTCAATGTTTCCTAATGAGAGCTTTGTTTGAGTTTCTCTTTCCAAGTATGTACAGAATAATGGATAGACCACAGTGAAATATGTCCCTTGTGCTCTTTGATGGAAATCATAAACTCTGACTACATAGCTCCAATGATTTACAGCACTTCCAAAATGCAAAGTAGAATTCATTCTGTGCAAGAGACTTGCTGCAGCTCTCATTTGTTTTTTGCTTTAAAATGCAATATATAGATTCATACACTTTTTATATAAATGAAATACATATACATAAGCATTTCACCTGGCCATGCAATTATGCAAAAGGCAATGTTAATAATTTACCTATGGCATTCATACTAGCTTAACGAAAGCTCTATTCCCTTAAGTAGAGAATTAATAATTTTGGATCCGAAGAGCACTGGTTTAAGTCTTTAAAAGGATTTATTTCTTATAACATAATGAAAGTCTGTTCATCTAAACTAATCATGGACAAAAGCTAAGCTTCATGAATAATGTTTATATTTTTTGACAACCATCTAATGAACATACATAAGTTAGTTTTTCCAAGTTACTGAATAAGAACGTGATTTGCTGTCAAGTAGTCACAGAAAACTACTGTAGGAAGATTCACATTATTCCAACTGGACACTCAAGAACAAAGGGTAGTCAAGAGAGACATTAGCAACTGAAAGCCTAGAAGTTTTTCAATGCTGTCAGCCTACCCAAATTTCCCAAATTCACATTTCATATAAAAATTAGTTCCTTGGTAGACCTTGTTATGTAATTTATCTTGCAAAACAACTAGGACAGGTGTACGCATCAGGTGTCTGTAAAAGTAGAGCATTAAAAATCAAGCCCATATAATGTGTTCTTAAGTTTACTTATGCTTATTTATCTTGCTCTACCAAGCACATTCTGTGGAATTTACAGTCAGATGAGGGCACTTCTCATCCCTAAATATTTTTCTACTCTAGTTTCACACAAGTTTCAAGAGGAAGAGAACGGAAGAATTAAGAGAGGCGGGTGGAGAAGGCAAATGCATATAAGGAAACTGAAAGGGGAAAACATAAGCTAACTAAATGAAACGTCTGAATACACTTCATCCAGCTCTCTGGAAATCAAGGGTAGTTTTCTGATTTCATTAGGCTTTGAGCAGGCTCTTGCTCACCAAAAAATATTGTGCAGGGGCCATCAGAACAGAGCCTTTCATTGACATTTTAGTATCTAAGATGAATAGAAGTTATTTGGAAGTATTACATGCATTCCACAGGATCTGAATCAGAAGCAGTGATAGTGAGAAACACCTTTACATGAATACATATAACATTAACAAATTGCTTTTAAAATTTAATATTCAGGCAATATTAAATTCCAAGGACACCACAAAGTGGGCATGCATGCGATGCCATGCTTGGCTTCTAAATACACCATTTTACACAGGTAACCGCAGTGACTTTAAGTCTGTATGCCATACCCAGACCTGGGTCTGTCTGCATAAACATGTAAGTATGCAAGGGAAAAAAAAAAGTATGAAATTAATGGAAATTAAATAAAACAAATGAGATAAAATGGTATCCCTAACCTCTTCACTCTCAGTTTTTTACTGCATTTGATGAAGTGTCTCTATATTTATTTACCTGAAGCCCTAATAACAAGGGTTTGAGACATTCAGTGTCTCAGATTTATTACAGTGCTATACATGTACATGCAGAGAAGATGAATCTTAATGGCAACCCTTATTTAACTATTAAAGTGAAAGGAAAGTTTGGATAGTTATATTTTACTCTAAGCATTCTTGGAAGCCTACATCAAATGTCCAATGTCATCAGGAGGATAGAAAACATAAAGAAACACACTTGTATTCAAACATAAAAATATAACTTCAAAAGCATACTTCCTCTACAAAGTTGTTTATTAAATGTAGAAAAGAGAGCTCAATGGGTTTTCCTTTACACTGGAACAATCTTTCTCCCTATCCAAACACTTCTAAAGAAATCTTCCAAGCAGTTCATCACACCCCCTTACTAGTTACACTCTACTCTGCTCCTTCCATTATGCAGATCTAAGCACAATGTTTTCCTGAAAGCTATAGCTGTCAAAGACTGCAGAGAAACACCCTTATTTTTGCTTCCTTTCTGACAATTTATACCCTGTTTCAAAGTTTGTGACTCCCAATGTTTGTCAACCTTTTTTCAGTCTTGACAATGTGTCATACAGTACTTTGTCTTCATGCATGGATCACCCAGTGCTTGTGCTGTGGTAATTTATACTGATCATTTATCATTATTATCATTTATACAGATAAGAATTAAGGTGTAGAAAACAGAGATTTCTCTTTTAAATTCAGCAAGTCAAGAACAGTGCTACGCTACTTGTTTTCTCTATTCTTTATTTCTTTTTATTAATAAAAAAATTGTTTTCTGTGTTCATGGTAATTTCCACACATCTCCTCAAAAATGATATGCTAGGACTTTTAAAATACTAAACACTGCAAATATTCAGAGCAGATTTTGTCTTACGTGTGGTATTTTTGACTGTGTAACAGCAGAATGTGATATGAAGTGACTTATGACTCAGATACAATTCCTTTATTTGTATTTCTTCTTGGCTTTCTCCAAAAGAAACAAATCATTTATGACTATTAACAAAGGGTGGAAAGGGTAGGTAATACAGTCAATCGGACTGAGCCTTCAGGCGTCTTAAAACTGTTCAGTTTTACAGTTAGAATTCAGACAGCGGCTTCTGTTGATCTGTTGAGAAACCATAGGAGCCAAAAAAAAAGACCCAGCACTGAAAATAAGATCGCATTTTGGTTATCATTTTACTAGGTTAATGTTGCTTGTGGCATTTCTGTCTCTTCTACACTTTATAGATTTATGAAATCTTGTTTCTTATGGCAACCACAGCTGATGACTGTTGAATCATTATTCACACTTCAGTGGAATCCAATGGGGGTTTTTAGCTTATTTTTAAATGGACTATAATTTACTTGATTTTATGCAGAACAACGGTTCAGACAGCATGGGGTAAATTTTCAAGGTGGTGAGTAGGAGGTACAGTGCAAGCACAAATCCTGTTATTTGTTAATAGGATTTGTCTGCATCCCTCTTTTTATGGCTTTGAAAACGCATTGCTGTATCTCATTTATGGAGTAATTCTATTGGCAATACCATCACCTCCAAACAGGCCTGGTCATGTGTGTGGCTCTTCATATGGCACCATGATGGAAAAGCTCCTGAGCAGGATGTGACCTTGGGATTAAACTTCCAAGCAACTAACAGATTCCCCAATTCCCTCTGTACTCCGATGACGCTCTACTCTTATTGCTCTTTATCAGTTAGTGGCAAAGAGGTGGCTAAAAAGTCTCCCTCTAGAGGATAGTTTTATGTTGTTATTATTCATAAGGGCAGAGAAAATGGGGTGCAGAGGGGACAAATAAAAAAAGGAAAGGAAAAAATAAAAAGCAACTTTAAAAAACACCTTTAAAACACACTATCACCTTTGAAAGTTTCATGACTTGATGCTAATTTCATAAGCAATATCAATGTTAACTACTTGTGGATGAGATTAATTAATACACTACCATGAAACAAATGTCCCAGCAATAATCTGTAAAAATGACTAGGATTAGGTACCTTTAGAAGGTACCTAATTAGAAGCTCTTTTTTTTTTATTATTGATTGTTTTGAACCACTTAGCAATGGAAAGGTAAAGAAAACAAGAAGAGACCTTTAACGTTTTCTGATACGATCTCTACTCACTTGTCAGCTTGACTAAACTCACTTTGCTATAATAGCAATGAAAGTCAGTGTTGCAAAGAGGAATATAGCATACCCTGAGATTCAATACCGCCACAAATGTACCAAATTTCCGCCACAGAATTGTGCATATATTTCTATGAAAGTGTTCATAGAAACTCTACAAAGTAGAGTTTTACCCTGGAGGGCTGTGTGTCTTAAGATTAAGGACCCGGCACCTTGTCTACAAATAGCAATTACTTTTTTTTTTTCTTTCAGCAATGTGATATTATTTATAAGAAGAACACCACCGTCCTTAAAAAAAGGTGATAGTGAGGTTCTGTAAGTCAGATGCCAGTGGCGTGGTCTGGGAGTGGGAATTATGCAGTAATATGTATTTTTGGCTAGCTCTGATTTCTTCAGATTCAGACTAAAGGGTCTTTCTTCTGTCTTTCCTACCCTTTCATATAATTAAATATTATAAAACAAGAGCGAGTTCTTTTCTCCTCAAAAGTCATAGACAAGGGTGACTTTATATTAAATGGAGATTCACAGATATATATATTTCCTGATATTTTTCTCCTGCCTAGTATGACATTGTTCTTTTTTCTAATTAAAAAAAAAATCTTCTCAGTGTTTCGTTCTGATTCTGGAAGTTCTCATCCTGCTGCATTTTTGAAAAGGGAAATCATGTCAGACCTTGGCGCCTTACTGCCAAAAAATAAAAAAATCATATTTAAATCAAGTTAATGACTCACTCTTCCCATTTTGTGCATTTTCTTCCATTACTCTTGGTCCATTGCTTCATCCATTTTTAAAAGGTTTAATTTCCTGTTGGATCATTGACTGAATTTGTAACAGGTTCTCTTTCCATTGTGAGCTTATGAGGCAAACAGCGTTATGTTTGCAAGCACAGATGAGTGTGTTCACTAAAGGCAAGAGCTTTTTTTTTATCGCAGATGTGCTAGTAAATCATTTTCACACAGAAGTAAAAGGAAATAATTATTACTCTGTATGTTTAAGTTATATCAAAACTTTTCATAACATCTCTCCTCCCTCCTGACACATATACTGTCCCTGGGTACCACGGTATTTCCAGTGGAGCTAGGTATAGCGAAAGTAAGGCTAATTTGATATGTAAACTGAAATGTTTCTTGTAGTTGTTTATAGGTCCTGCCGCATGCTACTATTTAGTGACTAATTTAAGACGGCTACCACGGTGTGAGCTGGGCCTTCAAGGGAAATCAAATGCTAATTCCTTCTTTCAATTCTCCGTTGTCACAGACCTTCCCTCTACTTCATCTCAAGTTGAATAACGTATTTCAGAGGTGATGCTATAGCTAAGCTTTTTTTGTTTTTAAACACAGAGTAAAAACTTTAAATATTCCAGGGGACAAGGTCTGTTTTTCAAGGCCACTGAACTAAGGGTCAGAAAAGATCATGAGATGATCTTTGTAAAGCCTATAGATAGCAGAAGATCAAGTAACTCAGAAAGCTGTGAGCCAAGTGGAGAAGAGGCCGTAAAGAATTGCTCTAGACCACAGATATAATCTGAATGATGATCCTTATTTATGGGAAATAAGGCCGGAGAGCCTACTGAGGATGTGTGAAGACTTACCAACTGCGTTTTAAAAGCAAGTTGAAGCCTGAGAAGGACCACCATTTTCTCTGCGTGGACTGGAACGAGCTGGGCAGGAGCAGTTCGTATAAACTACGTACAACACATCTTGCAAAGCTGGGCTGCGGAGCTGTTACAACAACAGCATCTTCTACCTGTTGTGTAGCGACTCACTTGGGACAATTAATTGGTCATGGCCTAAAGGACTTCTCTTACAAAGAGCACAAGCAAATGCCGGGACATCCTTTGTTAAAATGAGACAAGGGCTCCAAGCAGAAAAAGGGCACTTCCACGGGAGTTTTCCAGGTGCTGAATGTTGGAGAGGGAGCAATTGAGAGAAAGCGAGGTAGCCGTGAGAGAGTTTTGAATGCATATTACTGGTTCACTACCTTTTGACAACATTGGGGGCTACTGTCAGTCTACTTTCACAAGAGGATTAAGAGAAAGCTCACAAAAGCTTTCACAAGAGCCTTAAGAATCACACAGGTTTAAATCCTAAGAAAAGGGTGAAAGCTAATCCAAGATGATACATCAAGTCCAAGTTACATGTTTATGTTTGTAGCAATATGGTAAAGAACAGAAGCCTAAAATCAAAGCACAGATGAGGCAAATTTATCACTATATATAAACGAGGGTAACACAACACTAATATCTCTGGGGTTTATACACGTTAAAATGTCCAGATAGTTTAGGCAGCTTACAGGCTATTCTTGACCAAGACAAGTCTGGAATCCAGGAAATCCAGATGACATGTGACCTGCAATATTTCAGATCACCGTTTAATGCAAGAATATGCACACAAAAATACTCACAAGATACCTCTTTATTCTACAATAATCAGCAGTACGATTTTGGTAATAATAGCTTTCACGACAGAACTGCAGCATGTGTCAGACGCTGCTCATTGAGCTTTGAGAAGAATGAGGTAAATGACATATGGATGCTTAATAACATCTCAGAGAAGTCACATTCACAGTCACCGTCAGCAGATTAACACTTTCACAAGAAGCTGTTCCCAGTGGGATCACTTCCTCCTGATGACTGAGAAAACACTTCAAGCTGTGACAAGGAGGAGGAAAACGAAGAATAGAGAAGTGTGTATCCTAGAGCTTTTAACATCAAAGTCCGTTGGACTTTATCTGTCCATAGCATTTGTTTTAGGCATGGAAAAGACTCAGCCCCATGCCTGCAGAAGTGTAAGGTTTCATAAGAAGCATACAAGTGAATCCTGCCACCCACCAACTGGGTCCTTGGGATAACCTCTGGAACCTATGGATCTGCAGCTCCTGAGCATTTGTCTTCTGCAAGAGCTCAGATATGCCTCCTATGTCACACAGCTTATACGCTATTCAAGTAACCAGCAGCAGAAGGCTGAAGATGCTGAGGCTGCTGGATATTCAGAATCCTTACCTGCAGCACAAAGCAAACCCGCTCCAACTGGCTGGCTGCTGCTGACATTAACAGGTTGACCTGAAAGCCCGCTGCAGACCCCCTGATCCCATAGCACAGACGGAATAACTGGCGTTTCTTACAGCCTGTCCTGAGCTCCCTTCCCGGGAGCCCAGTAAGTGTCCGCTGGCTCCAGCCGTATGAAGGTTTAAGATCTTGCGAAGGGAGTTTGCATTGACAACTACCCCTAAGGACAAACAGAATCATATAAAATGACAATAATTATTCGGAGTTCAGATACAAAAAGTAAGAAGAGGTAGGTTTTATTGTTGGATCACTTTATCATAGTAGGATTTAAAATAATGAAGACAGCCAAGATTACAGACAGGCTGTATTTCTTCCCTCAATGGCTAAAATCACAAACATCCGAACTGCAAACACTGAAGAAGATTCATATTCATGCATGCATTTGCATAACATTTTTCATACTCTTTTTCCTGATCGGGTAGACTCTCTTGAAATCTGAATTATTTTTCATGGCACTTGGGAAAGGAAAGGGAATTCATTATAAAGACTCTTACAATTTTTTTTTTTTAATTTAACATTGGATCAAATATCCATTCATTTATTTGAACGCTGACTGCAAAATGGTGATAAAGACATTTGTTTAAAGTCTCATTCTCGCAGTGTGAGAATCTTGATTCCGTGCTCTTTATTAGAAGACATTAAATAAAATAGTGAGCAACTGCAGAGAAAAGATACTTTGAGCAAAACTAGGCTAAAACATAGAACAAATTTTGAAGACATACTTTTAAAATATAAATATATATTTTACACTGTGGAGAAAAAAAATGACCATTACTCCCTGTAGTAATAAAAAATCCTTAAAGCTACTCAAAAGTATGTGCACAAAAAGGAAAAATCATGTGAGTATAAATTAGGTATACAAAAAATGAAAGTGCACAGATAAATATTTTTTAAACTGTTAATAGTTTAAGAATTTTGATAATCTAACATAACATACTAATGCCAAAGTCCAGCTAAAAATACTATTTAAATGTAAAATTCCTTCTTCTCTAAAATTATAAATTATCTGCTTTCTTTCATGAGTAGTGGTTGTATTTCAAAGAGCTGGAACAGCATTCACGTTGAGTCTTCCTTCTTGACTTTAAAATACTATTTTAAAATCTGCTTATTTTTAAAAATGCTTTTGCCTCCAACAGGTTCTTTTATCAAATTACAAACACAAAAGCTGTTTTTTAAGAAATGCTTCAACTGTTCTTTTGCACCCTACGTAAGATTTCTTTTAGGGTTTGTTTTGGTTTGACTTGCATCAACCATACTTCCCTTGAAACTATAATTTAATATATGCAACTATAATGAGTATCTTGATAAAAATCTGGGGGTTTATCCATCCTCAGTCAGGGATATATGGTAAATTTCCTGCTTCTTAAGGAAGTATTAAGGCTTGCACCGCTCTCACAATGCACGCGACGTTGAATTTTGGTGTTACGTACAATTAACATCAGCGTCTCTCCTTATTTGAAGCTTCAAGGCGTGAGCTGTGTGACGTTCAAGAAGTTAGTTAACACTTCCGATATATGTGCACAGCAATTACAGCAATTTATCCATTCATCCGTTACGCTCTAGAGCGGGTTGTCGGTAGAGTACGAGCTCCGCCAAGGAGAGCCAGGACCAGTACACCCTCCTTCCATCCGCTGCCGCACGCTCGAGACCTGCGGGGCGCGGGAACCGCCACCGGACACCGGCAGCCTTCCACCCTCTCCCCTCTGTCCGTTGGCCATCGGCGGGGGACACGTGCTGAAGCAGGGCGCTAGCAGAGGGCCGGCTGTGGAACCCAACCCCTTCCTGGCACGGGGCGAGCCAGACCCGGCCTGGCGTGGGCCACGCCAGGAGCCACCGCGCCCCACACCCTGCAACGCCCATCCGCCGACCGCGCGGACCCACTGATGGGGGCAGCAGGCCTGTCCTCGCCCCGGCACCCGGGCTACAATTTAAGAAGTGCCCGTGCCCTACTCTTTCC